>NC_143556.1:62313000-62463875 GCF_054136105.1 Typopeltis vanoorti
AATTCTAACTGCTGACTTACAATGTGGAGGGGTCTCCTCTCAGTTATACAGCTTTGACCCAACTTTCAATATTTATTAATTAATTGTAAATAAATCTGTGTAGAATGTGGGAACAATGTGTTTGTTTTAGGATATATTAGAAAACAATAATGAAGGACAATGATATATTTATTTGGTTGGTATATTTGAATTACTCAAAGGTGTAAATATGTGAATGATCATTATTAAGTCAAGTGAGAATGAGGAAAGTAAATGAAAGAATAAGTGTTTGTAGAAATACTTTCATTAATGGCACATGAATTATTAATAATTAACATTTGTGATGTGTGTCCTATAAGTTGCTTGATAGAGCGAATAACATGTGATCCTACTATAAAGTTTATAAAGTTTAGACATGCATAACTGAATTTATTATTATTACCTCAGACCTCCAGGGAATCAGAGACTCATCGAGGGAGGCTATAAATCACCCAAACCAACTGTCATACCTTCCCTTAAATTCATTCACGCTAGGTGCACTCGCTACTGTTAAAAGATTCTGTGTAAATTGTTTTACACCGAATGTTTATTAATTACACAAAGGTTCAATTTTGATTGGTGCAATGACTTTGAACGATTTCTTTTAGAATCTGGAAAACCAACTACTCAAGACCAAATATAAAATATATATACATTTGATGAAACTGAAACAATATATACACTTTAAATAAAATTACATAAATAATTACGAAATTAACCAGATCCAAGGCCTCTAAAATAAATCTACACTTAAGAGATTTTTTTTTATTCAAAATATTAAAATAATTCATTCTATTATTGGATTGTTTGACATATACTTAATCACTTCTACCAGACTAACACCTTGTTTTCACAACAACAAAAATGTTCAGAGTCAGTTTCCTTGTTAGGCCCTCCCAAAAAATAGAAAAAATTTTCTTCTTCTTTTCCATGGGATCCTTTCTTATCACCGTTATGTGGCATACAATATTATTCCTCCTGTCTTACTTTAATATAAACAATTTTACCTTTGGCAGTTCATTTGGATGCACAATTTACTCATTTTTGTACCAGAGAAAGAAGTTTCTTCTACTACTACTTCATAAACAACAGATCTACCCCTTTCTTGGTAGTGAACAAACTTAACTTCCATGGATGCCCCTGTGTTCTCTCCCCATCTTCCATATAATGAAAAATTTCATCAGATGATATCCTATAACAATCATTCAAAAGTTTATAGACTATCATATCACCCCTCTTTCTCCTGTTAACCAGAGTATGTAATCCACACTCGCAATCCGTCTTCATAATCTGAATCCCATAATCCAGATATAATCTTTGTGACTCTTCTTTGCACCCTTTCCACAGCTTCTTTATCTCCTTGGAATCCAGGAGCACACAATAATCCAGGTGTGGTCTATTCAAAGCCTTATAAAGAGGCAAAATGACTTCCTTATCATCGCAATTATACTTCGAGTTGTATTTGCAACTTTTGCCATATGACCTTAGAACTTCCAATTCCTATCCACCAGTATGCCAAGATCCCTTGCCTCTTCAGTTTCTTGTAGTATAACCCTGCTAATAAAATATACCGCTGGAAATCTAATCATGCTAAAGTGCATAATTTACACTTGCTAACATTAAAGTGACAGCCATTTTCATTTTCCCAAATTTCCAGTCTATTCAAATCATTTTGTAAGTATATCAGTAGCATCCCTGATTGCTCTGCCTATCTTTGCATCATCAGCAAACAATTGCACATTTGATGTAGACCCTGCCCGATGCCATTAATGTATAGATTGAACAATAATGGCCCAAGGACTGACCCCCCCGAGGTACACCGCTGGTCACATTAAATCTGACAGATTCACACCCACTGTATACCACTTTTTTGATCTCTGTCTGTCAACCATCCCCTGCCAAGTCAAGAGTTTATATTCCAATCCCATATTCTCCATTTTATGCAACAGCCCTTCATGTGGTATCTTCTGCTCCTTGCAGAGCATAGCCTGTTTGTCTACCCATTTCTGTATGTGAGTTCTTACCAACTGCTTAAAATCTTCACTACCATACCAGAGATACTAATAGGTCGGTAGTTAGACATCAGTTTTTACACCACCCTTGTACAAAGGAACTAGATCATCAATGCTGTTTTCCATTGTAAATATGGGTAAAAAAAAGTTATAAATTTATAGAAAATTATATATAAAAACTTGCCTACCAAGTCAATTCACACTTCACATGCAAAACAGATGAAACTCAGAAAGCAAAAACAGCAATGCATGACAAATGATAACATTCAATTGGATTGGTTGACACAACAACAGTCACAGCCACTGATTTCTAGGTGCTATTGTCTCAGCGCACACCCTGTATTCGTCTTCTAGGCAGTTTAAAACCACTGGAACATGAAGAATTTAACAAGCTGTGCCATCTGTACAAAGGGCTCAAAGTTGTTTGTATATGTGACCACACACTTGGACTATTAACATGAATGCGATGCAATGTTTACTCATCAAAAACTTTCTCTTCATGAAGTATTAGTATATTGTGTTTAATTTAAAAATTCAAACGAAGCTAGGAAACAATTAGAGGAGAGTTTATCAGGAATAAATGCAAAAATACACCTAGCACACTCTGAATATTCGCCCCTGATAGGAGGACAGAAAGAGATGGGGAGCTTTGATCCACTTAGCCTGACAAATTTTCTGTTGAATAATTGTTAATGATGAATTTAATAAGATTTTAAGTCATTTAAAATATATTTCAAACTATAAAATAAATTTACCTTTTCATTTTCTTGACACTATACTTGACTTGAAGTGCTAAAGTAATAAGGCAGTCTTGATTTATTTCACATTTTGCTGGCATCTCCTTTTGAAAATACTGAAAGTATCATTTTTTATTATTTAATATTATTACAAATTTAAATCAAAGCAAGTACAATTAAAAATACAGAATTATAATTTGTAGATAATTTACAGGGTGTTCGGGATAAATTTGACAGTTTCGTAAGGAAAAAGAAAATCTTCTTTGTATCTATTAAATTTAATGAATTGACAAAAAAACATTACAGGCAGAGTTAATTACAATACTATCAACAAGATTTACTCAAAATAACCACCATTAGTATCGATCACAGCTTCAATTCTGCTTCGGAACCTCGAACAAGCTGATGCTACAGTCTCCCTGGGAAGGGCCGCAAAAACTGTTTTAATTTTATCCGTTAACTGGGCTTTTGTATTACTGGAAGTGCGATTGGTGTCTTTTTCAACTGCGCCCCATACAAAATAATCCATGGGGTTAAGGTCTGGGGAGTTTGGAGGCCAAACATTTGGACTGGTGAAGTCGTAGAAATTTTCAGAAAACCATTTTTGACTTTTCCCAGAGGTGTGGCAAGGGGCCGAATCCTGCTGCCATACATACGGCCTACCATTGGCTACCCTTGTTATCCAGGGCTTGACTACAGTTAGCAACTCCACGAACAAAGCCCGAATTCCAATGCCAGGGTTCTTCAACACCTGTTCCTGCAGATTTGCGAGGAATTCTGCTGTACGAACGCAATCAGATCGTCTGCTAGGGATCTTTCTTCTTGCTACATCCTCGTAGTCACCATTGCAAGTCTCTAGTTCATGCCTGATTGTTTTTACTGTATTCAGGGAGCATTGGGCAGCAGTCGTAATATCCTTATTTTGATGGCGGGCACGAATCATCATGATACAAGTTATTCTCTTCCATGATTCAGGTGGGTTCCAGCTATCCATCCTTTCTGACATCTTGTATGTGAATGAAGAAGGGTCCAAACTTTTAAATGAAGAGAAGTGTGTGTTAATACATGTAACTTACGGAAAAATATAATTAATTATAAATATGTCAAATTTATCCCGAACACCCTGTATATAATACACTAGAAAGAGATTTATTTTATCATACCATATGTGTGTGTGTATGTGAAATTTGAAAATAAGCAAACTAAGAAAGCCCTACATAGTAGATAAAGATCAAGGACTTGTCTCAAGTATTAACAAGTATTAACACTCTGCTAAAGCTAATAATGGAAAATGCACCTAAGGCAGAAGGAGGATACAAAGATGTGTGATTCAAGCAAATAACAACATCAATACACCTAAATAATGATATACTTACATTTTTTTTCCCCTACTACACAGAGTGTTCATGGAATGATAGTTATATCACTGCCTAAATTATGCATATGATTGTTATATGAGTTAGAACCTTATTGTGAGAAGGTTCAAGACAAAGCAGTTATATCTAAATATCAATGAAGATCATCTACACAACAATTAGCAAAAATAATTTCAACTGAAACATTTCATTAAAAAATTAATTATCTTTTATATATATATATATATATGTTTTTTTTTTTTTTTTTTTTTACAAAGTCAGTGCCACTGGATAATAATTGTTTTGAATTACAGTCTAAACAACTAAGGCTACAAAAAGGTCAGTATTATGTTAATTGCAAAAATTTTAGTTGCTATGAAGTACAACCCTGCTACTCTATATGAGACTAACCAATGGATAATAATATAGAAAGAAAGATTGGCACTTCATTTAGATCTCAGAAACAATACTCACTGTGACCAAATTTAAGGATGGTTTTTTTTGGTACATCAATCCAAATATGAGAGCAGTTACTCTAAGAATTACTATATTTGGGATTTGTAAACAGAGTTAGTAGCTGGACAGTTGAGAAATAATTTTAAGGATACTAAGTTCTTGAAGATTGAGAAAGCTACAGATGTGATATGTTTTATATAGGGAGAGGCTATATAGTGCCAAGAAATATTAAGCTAGGTACTAAAGTAAGGGGAAGTGAACTAAGTGTGTGTGTGTGTGTATGTGTGTGTTAAGAAAGACAAGATGGTCTTTTTGACAGGACAGTGAAGGTGCCTATGTTGTCATCACCACCCCAGTGAAGAATGGTTGCAGAAAATCTTGATTGCTTAAGATGTGCACACTGCAAGGTTTGTCAAATGTAGAAGAAATGGGTGTCCTATGATCAGCAAAACTACAGTGAGGATTTTAGAGAATTTTTCCCCTCGCTTGGTTACAATGTAAACTATACTCACCAAGAAATTATATTCTTGTTTAATCCTTTACAAACAAACAAAGTTTGCACGCGTTAAGTATCTCAGTAACCAGGCTACATGAACATGGAGGCTGTTGACTTAGCATCAATTCCTTCCATGGATTTCATGCATTGGGTTAAGTGCCAACCAGAAGATGTGTGTTAGCTCTGGAGCACAATGTCTAAGAATAATTGGAGAGATGCCACTAGGACCAGGAGACTTTTCAGTGTCCAAGTTATTTAGTAATTTTCTTGTGTCAAAAAACTACAGAAGGCAAACAGTGTTCAGATTCCAGTGTGGTATTTGAGCACTGTATGACAAAGAGAAATCAAGATATGCTTTCCCTTGGTCATCAATGCAGGATTTCAAGGAAAAGAGCAAGGCTAGGAGGTCAGTTTTATCTTTGGGTGAAGTAACAGTGGTGCCATCAAGATGACAGAGAGAGAAGTACGGGTGATCAAAAGTTGCATCCAACAGCCTTAACAAGAGACCAGAAAGCATGGCTTTTGTTAGGACAAGAAGCAAGTTTCTGCCGCTAGCCATTATGAAATCGGATTTAGATCTTACGACTAGTTTACATTTATGGTGTGCTTTGGTAGAGGCAGAGTGTGAAGCTGGAGATCTTGATGTGAGCCACCTGCAGTAAGCTGAACACTTTTTCTTCAGCTGCTGATATTTGTTGAAAGTATATCAGAGGAGATTGAAAGCAGAGGTTTAGCCAATAAATAGTTGCTCTCTAGTATGCAATGTCTGATCTCACAAAGGCACAGGTGCCATCCTTCTGACAAAAGGAATTTGAACACTGTAGGTGAACAGTAGTGGATGCAGATGATATTTGGGTTTCTATCAAGAGTTAAAAGGTCTGGTCAAACTGACTCGTATGTAGTGATTGTTTTCATTATGTAATTTTAACTGGAATTAGTTTAAGAAGATTCCTTTCTGTTGTACTGTCACTGTTTGTAAGATTTACCATCACCATTAGATGGAAGGATAGAGTGGAGGAGTGCAGGAACTCATATAATTTTTAACTGCAGAGAACACCCCCCCCCCCCAACCTTTAAATGTTTTCAATTTTCTACTTCCTAGAAGTGTTCTACTTTTAACCTGGTAGTACCACGCACTTGCCTAAAAGATAACCATTGTTAAGCAAACAATTATAACCGGTTGTTGCATTTGAATTTCCCATTATTTTCTTAGTACAGAGTGACCAGCCTTCTTGCCGTAATGTGACAGTGCCTCCTACATACTACTACTCAGACTCACTCTCTAGGACAACCTGGTAGAGTATGTGGCAACAGGATCATGCAACAAACGATTGGGAAGCCTCTGACTCATTACTGACAGATTCAGGCCCATGCACTAGCAGCCAGCCTGCAGAACCACTGTTTTAACTGATATACCCTTGAAATGGAGGAGGTTATGGGTATGTATGACATAGCCTTGAAGAGCATCCCTCTCATTGCATGAAGAAGGTGGGGGGGATACAAACCAGAATCCCTTCTCTGGAGACCAATAATGGCATATGACACTTCAGGCCTCCAATAAGTAGGATATAGTATCTCACTGAGCAATAAAGGTCATCTACCATCTAGTGGTCCAGTTGGCATTTTCTCCAACTAGGAAGGTATTCCTTTATAGCAGGAATACTTGTTGGTTTTGCAAGTCCTTTTTGTGGAAAGGCTACACCACAGGAAGGTAGGGTTGACTTGACAGAGAGAGTCTATATGTTGCACACTGGCAATAGCTGAAGTCTGAAGTTTGGTGTCTAAAGTTTTATACTTCCACATTTCTGATCAAATATTGCTACTTCAGCTGTCTATCCAGTTTCTGATGAGTTTTTAACCTAACTAAAGTACTGCTACATACTCCTGAATAATTTATACCACTGTTCTGTCATTACTTGTGTCATTTCACAAACAGTCAAAAATAATTACTACAGGGTTTCAGAATATCATTAACTCTGATTTCATTTACAGTACCCTTTCCTCTATTTCCAAGTGTTTTTAATAACCTCCAGAACACTGGTATCATTCTGATATTGAGCTTTTACATTCTTACTACACTACACTGCATAATTCAGAAGGTATGGTCAGAAGGTCAACTCCCAAATAACTGAAATAGAGCTCTTATAGTATCCATCTATAATAAAAAGTGAAGCAAAAGAATGTGAAAATTGTGTGTTTATGATCAATGGTGTAGCTGGGGGGGGGGGTCCACCCCGGACAGCACTTTGAACCTTTTTGAACTTTTGCAGTTAATTCTAAAATACAGTCTCGAGAACTCAGTTCCAAATATTGCAATACTACTGCGAATTTTCCTCACAATTGCTGTAAGTGTTGCTAGTTGTGAGAGGAGTTTTTCTAAATAAAATTTGATTAAAGAATTACCTACATTACTATGAAATAGACTTCGCCAATTTCATCGACAATTTTGCTAACAGAAAAGCAAGAAAAATAACATTTTAGAATGTTGAAATTAAAGTTTTACTTCAAAAATAAACATAGTGTTTTAATTTATTTCCCTATATGTCATTTTGATTTTTTGTAATATTTTTGGTGTGTATTGAGAGGGGCGGCAAACTAAGGGACTGCCCGGGCAGCAACAGCTCTAGCTACGCCACTGTTTATGACTAGAACAGAAACAATTCAAAGCAGCTGAGGGGCCAGCAAAACCATTAAAAGTAATAACAAAAGAGAAATTTATGAGTAGCTTTCATGTCTATTCTAAATAGTGCAATATATCAAGGCAACTCAAAGGTTTACAATTTTGTATATTCTTGACTACTTCTGAAAAATTTTAAAGCATTTAACAATTTAAATTTTTGTTTACTTGACAAAATAAATAAGGAATATTTATTATTCTTTCTTTTAATAATTTCTACTGCGAAGTTGAAGTCTTATGTTATTTTCCTAAAATATATTTGTTAAAAAAATATGCAGAACAACAACTTCCTTTACTGAAAGAAATAAAATACATAACTGCAATGAGCACAATATTCGTAAAGATATAGAAAGATATATCAATTTTCCAACAGAAACTTACTTACCCTTAACATACCTTCCATATCCAACTGAAGCAAATCATCTCTGCAGTGTTGCAGAATGGCTACAGCTATTCTAAAGATCATTTCCATACCCTGCATTTAATAAAAATTCTCCAGATCAGCATAATTGCCAGATAGGTTGTTTAGTTAGCATTTAGTGTGTTTTAAATATTACCATAATACCTGAGCTACTTTTAATACATTTTTTTTTTCCCTTATCAAAGAGTAATGGGTAAGTGGGTACTCAATATCATATCAGAGCATAGTGAGAACTAACACAGTTAAGACACAGAATTAGAATAACCAACATGTGTCTTAACATTGGCACTGAGCATCAAGCTCCATACACATCTCTCAATCAACCTCTGTCATGAACAGTTAACAGTGTAGTTTATTTATTTTTTTCATATTACAAATTAAATGTTTTAATTCTGACTGTGAATTAGAACATGAGCATAAATTAAAACTGGAGTTTTATTACAAAATAACAGTTGAGCACAGAAGGATTTATTTTGAATAAGTTTTAATACAAGTGTGACACACAGCTTGATACACTTAATTTATACATAGAAACTGCTGCAATGAAATGCTACTACAAATTACTTAACAAATACCACAGCAGAGACTATTAACTATTGCTACAAATAAAAGTGAAAAATTCACTAAAACTGTACTCGCTATCAGGTAGCAACACAATACACCACTTATGAAATGTTTGCAAATAATTCTAGGCACATTTATTTTTAATTTAACTGATCTAATAAAACAACTATATCACAGAGGAAAAGTGTAACTGTAGTGATAAACACAAAAGTAGACCATCTCAAACAGAAGAGAGTAGCTTCAATTATGAATGTGTACGGAAAATGAAAGAAAAAAATTGAAACAAAAAACAGATTGTTATTAGATGAGTCTATCTTTGTTCAGGAAAAGTAGCCATGAAGTTTTTATGCTGAATGCATAGTTTTAACTTAACCTATGGTAAAAACAACCATATGAGAAAGGTTTTTTTCACGAGAGCAGGCTTACTGTAGCCAGTTTTCATAACCTTTGTCATGAACAGTTAACGATCTTCCCCCCCTCTTCAGTAGTTCAGTTAGTCTTCCTCACAGGTGAAAGCAGGCTACCCAAGAGGAAATCTAAGATGCAAGAAGTGGCTAAATAAACTGCTTTAAAGCAAAGGATGGCTAAAGTTGGCTAACTGCTAAGAAGAATGACTGTTCCTTGGTTCTCAATAAAAGAAAAATCAAGTATCTATAACATCCACTGTTGGTGTTGTGTAATTCATCTAACAGTGTACAACGAGTTAGATTTATTTCAATTATGAATTCTTCTAATTAAGAATAACTTAAATAACCCAAACTTTAAATTATAATTTAAAGAAATAAAAGAGGATAGATAAAGGAGACCTTCACATAGCCTGCAAGAAATGTGAAGAATTGGCCATCAGCTATTGTGTAATTAATCCTCACCTTCTTTGATACATTCTCTTATTAGGTATCTACCTAAATACTGAATGAAGGAGGATGGACTGGCGATTTGGGACTAGCTAATCAAACTATGTAGCACTGGCTTAAACCACAAACAATTATCATACAACATGATATGTCATGCCAACTGGGATAGTGTCCAGTAAAAAAAAGAGAGAGAGAGGCTGCATTGCTTTATCAGGGACCCATTTGAAAACTTATGACCCAAACACATTAGGCTCCATCTGTCACCTCAGATAGAGAACACATCAAGCTAAGATATGTACACTATCTACCAATTGTCCAGACACCCCCCTGTTATCTGAGGTTATGGAACATTCCAGGTTTGTTAATAACATAAAAACTGTATACAGATAGTAGGAAGCAGTATTTCATCGTAGCAGTTGAATATAGGTGGTATGGTATAGCAACACAACGTGAACTCAGTAACTTCGAGAGTGGTGTCATCTTGGGCTGTCACAATGGTGGCATGTCCATACATGCCATTGCTGATTGGAGCATCCAAAATCAAAGGTTGGCGATGTGATCAACAAATGAAGAAGTTCTGGCATCACTAGAACAGGAAAACACACAGGGCAGCCACCAAAAATGACAAGAGGGTGTTAAAATGGGTGGCACACAAAAACTGGCTACAATCGGCACAAACCATTCATGGTGAGTTCCAGAGCGCCAGTAACACCATGGTGAGCACTAAAACTGTATGAAAAAAACTCCATTTACTTAGTTTCCAATGAAGGGCAGCGGCACACAAGATGAACAACATCACAACAACAAAGACAGCTCGTCTGGTCTAGTGCAAAGAGCATGTGAACTGGACAATTGACCAGTGGAAAACAGTACTCTGGAGTGATGAATCAAGGTTCACCTGTTTCCAGTCTGATGGCAGGGTGTGAGCTACCATGGTGTGTTGTACCCACAGTAAAGTCTGATGGTAGAGGAGTAATGGTGTGGGGGTGCATTCAGCTGGTTTGGAGTGGGACCACTGGTCGTTATCTGTGGTTCCATGAAGTCAGCTCAGTATCTTAATATTCTGGATAATCAGGTGCTGCCTACACTGTGGAATTTTTATGGAACAGACCTGTGTTACCATCAAGACAACAATGTCCCATGCCACAAAGCTGCAGCTATTATTGAATGGTATGAAGAGATGGGTGTTAAATGACTGCCCTGGCCTGAGTCCTAATCTCAACCTCATCAAAGACCTGTGGGAAGAATTGGAGCAGCAATTGAAGTCCAGAGTAGCACATCCTCGATCTGTCATTGAACTTAGTGCTGCTTTGATGGAGGAATGGAGACAAATTCCACCTGATGTCTGCAACACATTGGTGGAAAGCCTCCCTCAAAGGGTGCAGGAGATTATCAGAGCCAAAGATAGACATACCCAATATTAGGGTTTGCGTGCTGGTATCAATTGTAAATTGCTAGTGTCCAGACAATTATTGGTAGATAGTGTAGATGTTTTCTCTATATGGCCTCATGGCCAAGATGCATTAGACTCCTTCCTCTGTCACTTTAATAGTCTACATCCAAGAATCCAGTTTAATGGAAAAAGGAAACAATAGCTTACCCTTCCTAGATACCTTACTGGCACACCCTCCAAATGGTAACTTCTCCTTCACTGTATACAGAAAACCCACTCACACAGGCAGATACATTCACAAACTTTCCTGTCAACACCATCCCTCTCAATAAATATGGCATCAATAAAACTAACTAATACAGCCTACGATCTTTGTTCAAATGGAACCTCTCTTTCAACAGATCTCAACCAATAAAAAAAAAAAATACAACCTCTGCACACTTAAGCCCAACCAAAACTTGCCATCCTTATTCATTCCACTAAAGAGCTCCTTTTTCTCTCTCTCTCAGTGAATGTTATATTATAAAGTGCACTGTTCCTGAAAGTTGGCATACTTTGGAGAGACAGGTGGATCACCACCATCTGCACTGATAAACACAAAACATACATCATGATAAAAGTTTAATGTAATGAAACAGCACCAGGAAATGATTAATAGTAAATAATAATATTTGGTTAACCGATCAAGTGTTGATCAATTTTATTAATTAACTTAACCAACTAGTTTCGCCACACTCTTCTGTTGGCTTCTTCAGGGCACTTACATATAGGTTTAAACACTCTCACAATTATGCGTAACTGCAAAACTGACAAGAATAAAAACTGACTAGAATAATTACAAATAAAATAGTATCGAACGTGAGTGAAACACGTATCGCGTGTACAAGATCAGCTAGTTGTTGCTGAGGAACCTTCTGTAGTTTGTATTAAAGTTCATTTCTTCCGTTTTTAAGGCTCTGATTAGGGTTTTCCATATCTCAGGCAGTATTAGGCCTTGATTTCTGTTAAGGTTCACAGTAGAACGGGCGACTGTGGCTGCGTCTTTGAACATTCTTGAATG
Source organism: Typopeltis vanoorti (assembly GCF_054136105.1). NCBI lineage: Eukaryota > Metazoa > Arthropoda > Arachnida > Uropygi > Thelyphonidae > Typopeltis > Typopeltis vanoorti. The sequence goes on from NC_143556.1 coordinate 62,325,044, forward strand.
GTAATCTTCCTCTAAGTAAGGGGAACAGCTTTTGTCCCACTCGATGACATGGTTAGTTGTGGAGAAATGAGACGATAGGCCAGAAATGTCCTGTCTGTTGTTTTTGACATAGCCAATGTGCTCCTTTTGCCTGATTTCGAGGCTTCTCGAAGTCTGTCCGATGTAATTAGAGCCACATGAGCATGGAATATTATAGACTCCAGCATATTTGTAGAAAGGATGGTTGTCTTTTGGAGATCTTAGTAGTTTACGAACAGTATCTATAGGCTGAAATGCTACTCTTATTTTGTGTTGTTTGAGGAGATTGACGAGTTTGTTGGAGATGCCACTTACATACGGAATTGCAATCGTTTTTATATATTGAATCTCTTCTTGTTCTCTTTGTGGTGGTTCAGAGAAAAGGATTTTATTGACTAGTCTTCTTGGATAGCCGTTCAAGTACAGATTGTTGGAAATAAATTTTAACTCATCTTGAAGGGTCTTGTTGTCTGTTGAGATGCAAATAGCTCTTTTCTTTAACATGTGTATAATGCTGAGTTTATGTGATATGTGGTGAGAGGAGTTAAAATGTAGGTAGCGACCTGTATTGGACGGTTTTCTGTACACCGATAGATTTAAACTGCCATCAGTTTGTTTTTTGATTAAGATGTCTAAAAACGGAAGTTGTTTTTCTCTTTCAAGTTCCAGAGTGAATTTAATAGAATGATGGAAAGCGTTGATCTTTTTGAGAAAATCATATATGTCATCTTTGTTATTGTTCCATATGATGAAGATATCGTCCACATATCTAAACCAAATTTTAGGTCTAGGAAAAATTTGTGATAGGATTTTGTTTTCTAAGTCTTCCATAAAGAGGTCAGCACATGAAGGTGAGAGTGGGCTTCCCATTGCCAAGCCTGTTAACTGTTGATAGATTTTATTTTTCCAAGAAAAATAATTGGAGTTTAGGCAGTGAGCAAACAATACGGTTATATCTTGTGGGAACAAGGTACTTAAGATGTCAATGACCTCTACTACGGGAACGTTTGTAAAGAGAGAGAGATGACATCTAAGCTGGTTAGAAGATCATTATCCGATATCTTGATGTTTTTTAGCTTTTCTACGAAATGTCCAGAGTTTTTGATGTAACTCTCTGAGTTGTGGATGTATTGCTGTAGGATTGAAATCCTATCACAAATTTTTCCTAGACCTAAAATTTGGTTTAGATATGTGGACGATATCTTCATCATATGGAACAATAACAAAGATGACATATATGATTTTCTCAAAAAGATCAACGCTTTCTATCATTCTATTAAATTCACTCTGGAACTTGAAAGAGAAAAACAACTTCCGTTTTTAGACATCTTAATCAAAAAACAAACTGATGGCAGTTTAAATCTATCGGTGTACAGAAAACCGTCCAATACAGGTCGCTACCTACATTTTAACTCCTCTCACCACATATCACATAAACTCAGTATTATACACATGTTAAAGAAAAGAGCTATTTGCATCTCAACGGACAACAAGACCCTTCAAGATGAGTTAAAATTTATTTCCAACAATCTGTACTAGAACGGCTATCCAAGAAGACTAGTCAATAAAATCCTTTTCTCTGAACCACCACAAAGAGAACAAGAAGAGATTCAATATATAAAAACGATTGCAATTCCGTATGTAAGTGGCATCTCCAACAAGCTCGCCAATCTCCTCAAACAACACAAAATAAGAGTAGCATTTCAGCCTATAGATACTATTCGTAAACTACTAAGATCTCCAAAAGACAACCATCCTTTCTACAAATAGGCTGGAGTCTATAATATTCCATGCTCATGTGGCTCTAATTACATCGGACAGACTTCGAGAAGCCTCGAAATCGGGCAAAAGGAGCACATTGGCTATGTCAAAAACAACAGACAGGACATTTCTGGCCTATCGTCTCATTTCTCCACAACTAACCATGTCATCGAGTGGGACAAAAGCTGTTCCCCTTACTTAGAGGAAGATTACCATTCAAGAATGTTCAAAGAAGCAGCCACAGTCGCCCGTTCTACTGTGAACCTTAACAGAAATCAAGGCCTAATACTGCCTGAGATATGGAAAACCCTAATCAGAGCCTTAAAAACGGAAGAAATGAACTTTAATACAAACTACAGACGGTTCCTCAGCAACAACTAGCTGATCTTGTACATGCGATACGTGTTTCACTCACGTTCGATACTATTTTATTTGTAATTATTCTAGTCAGTTTTTATTCTTGTCAGTTTTGCAGTTACGCATAATTGTGAGAGTGTTTAAACCTATATGTAAGTGCCCTGAAGAAGCCAACAGAAAAGTGTGGCGAAACTAGTTGGTTAAGTTAATTAATAAAATTGATCAACACTTGATTGGTTAACCAAATATTATTATTTACTAATTTATGATCAAGAAAACAACTTTCATGATGATTAAAAAATAGTTTTTTTAGTGCCGGTACTTGTCAAGGTGCAACGGAAAAACTTTGGCTGAGACTTAATATGAAGTGTCACTACAGTATGAAGAGATTGCACTTAAGGAACAGGTTTGTTGTACTTATATGTTTATTTTTCATTTTCAAGAATTCATTTTGAGCTGAAGCTTCTGAAATATTAAAGAGAATAGTACAGAGTTCTGTGCTGAGAATCACTGAGAGTTCAGACTGCAATGAGCTGATGAATGCATTAATAGATAACATGTAACTGCAATCTGTTCACAAAGCAGAAAAAAACTGACAAGCTTGTAGATATGGAGGGCTTTTTTTGGATTTGAACTTGATGTTTAATTTAACCCAAAAAGTAAAATTCCAGCATTCTGACATCTTTTAAAAAAGGCCAGCTGGTTTAATTGTCTAGACCAGTGGTTCCCAAAGTTATTTGGCTTACCATCCCCCTTTTCCAAAAAAAAAAATTTATTCAGCACCCATCTCCCCCGGAAACTACTTTCTTAAGACCTGACCAGCTCTACCTGATAAAAGAAAATCGGATCAGAAGTTCTCAAGTTTTAAGCAAACAAATGGATAGATACAGAAACAAATTTGCATTTTATTATGCATCTAGTAGAGATTTTGAAGTTTGGAAATAAGACAACTTGGAACTGAAATTTTAAAACTATAATTGAAATCAACAAAAGAAACATAAATCATGTAAGCGCATAGGACAAGCTGGAGCTGAAAATTTAATAATACAGTCGGGTCTCTTTTTATGCAGTAGATATGTTCACAAAAAAATGCATATAAAAAATCACACACAAAAAAGTCCTAAACTTATGTTGAAAAATCAAGGATACATTCCATAATTTTCTAAACCGCATAAAACCGAAGCAATGAATTAAAATAAACCTAAAATCGCATAAAAAAAGTTTATGAAAATTCAGGAAAATAACAATGCCTAAGGTTGTTTTAAAGCTTTTTTCATTTAATTTTATTGAAAAGTAACATTTTTTTTTTTTAACATTTTGTCATCAGAATTATCATCACTATTAGACAATATTCAGCAACGTTTGCGAACTGGTGCAAAATCACTTTCATCATCAGAAGAGATAGTCAGCGCATCAGATCTGTATGGTAAAGGCAATGGTTCTTCACAAAGAGAATTAGCTTCATCCTCATTCTGTGCTGATTTTTTTCTTCTGATAATGTAATCAGCGATTAAACTTTGCAATGATGATTTCACTAAGTTGTTATACAGCTCGTGATATCCAGACATACAGTTCTTCAGCTCACGTTGGAATTTAAAGGCTCATTCAGAATTTCTGTCATTAACAAGAAAATGATTTTCCAATTTATTGCACAGTTCAAGACCTTCTCGAATTACATTTGCAGTGAGGGGAACAGGTTTTTCTTCCACTTCACTATCGTTTTCTGGATCTTCGACGATATCTAAAGTTAATCGATATCCAATAATATCATCGTCACTTAAGGCATTATCCACAAGCAATTCGTCTACATCGTTCTGGCTAAATGTATCAAAACCTTCTCCACCAATTTCACGTGCCAATGTAATGATTTCATCTGATAATGTAGACATTTGCATGGTTGCACTGTTTGCAATACATCCAGGCCAAGCTGCTTTCCAGCAAGTTTAAAATTTGTGGTCTTATTTAGCAATAGCAGGTGCAACATGATTTAAGCAGTCCAAAATAGAAAATTTTTTCCAAACTTCAGTTATTGTTAATGATTCATTTTCTAGTTTATCCAATATAAATTTAAAAGTGTGCTTAACATAATATTTTTTAAAAATAGCAATTATGCCTTGATCTAATGGCTGAATAATGCTTGTTGTATTGGGTGGAAAAAACACTACCTGCACATTTGGATGTTCTAAATGCGGATGACTTGGTGCATTGTCAACAATTAATAAAACTTTAAAATCAAGAGCTTTTTGCTTCATGTATGTTTCCACTTCTGGTACAAAGCAATGATTAAACCATTCAGTAAATACAGCAGTTGTTACCCAGGCCTTTGTATTAGCCATCCAATGTACCGACAGCTGTTTTAGATCTTTGCCTTTTAGAGCATGTGGTCTTAGAAATCTATTTACTAGGAGGGGTTTCAACATTCGATCTCCTGATGCATTGCTACAAAGTAACAACTTACTCGATCTTTGCTTCTTTAAACCCACTTGCTTTTTCCTCAGAACTTCGCAATGTAAGTTTGACTAGGCATTTTCTTCCAAAACAATCCTGTTTCGTCAGCATTAAACACTTGATCAGGACAATATCCACTATCTTCAATAATTCTGGCTAACTTCTCTTGAAAATTTTTGGCTGCTTCTTCATCTGCTGCTGCAACCTTGCCTGTAATCTTCACGTTATGAAGTGCATTCCTTTTTAAAAACCTGGTTTACCATCCTTTGCTAGCCCAAAATTCTTATCAGCCTGGGGAGTGGAAGTAAACGGCTCTAATTGCTTCATCTGTTCATAAAAACCGAAGAGTCTTTTGTTTAATTAAATAACCACTTATAGGAATTCTTCTTTGAGTTAATTCTTCAATCCAAATTCCGAGCACTCGTTCCATGTTTTCTAATAAAGCATCTCTTGAGTACGATGATAATTTGGCACTTAGTTTTGTACCAGAAATGACAGATTTTCTTATTGCGACTTCATTCTTTTTAATTGCTCTTATAGTAGATTCACCTAAATTAAAATGTTTACCAATCACCGTAGATCCCTCTCCGTAGATCTAAAATTGCAATTTTCATTTCCAAAGAAAATAAATTTCCTTGGTGCTTTTTTTCTCCATTGGGCCAAATTTAATTAATTATTAATTAATGATCAATTATTAATTAATAATAAAATATCAGCTGAATTAACAATTAAGTATTAATGAATACATTACAAAATAACTAAGGTGTTCCATGAATTGTGAAGTGTTTCAGTTGTAGGAAAAGTTCGGGAAATACTGGATTACCATATTATTGGAATGGATTCTCCTTCTGTTGACATGCGCAGAAATGTCGAAAGGTCTCGTATCTGTGAGCGTGCACGACATAACTTCAAATCCGCATAAAAAGAGACCCGAGCGTACTATTAAAATTAAGAAAACAAACGAATTGCACATATGTAAAAATCTAACATAAAATAGTAAATAGTGATCAGTAATATTAAAAACAATCCTAATGAGAAGGATGAGCCTGGTGTGCTACTACCAATTTATTGATATTTGGCTCTATACTTGTCAGTAGTCTTTAATCACCATGAGCAGCTATTTGCAGTCAGTTTCTTTTTTTAGTTAAACGATTAGTGACTGCACTGAACCTATGTTCCACTAAATATGATGATGGAAATGTAATTAAAAACTTTTTACTATAGCCCACAATCCAGGATAACGTATGGGCATCTGCTTTTGCAATCAGAACTGTTGGTACCAGTTTTTTAATTTTCATTTCAATTTCTCATCTGTTGATACTTCTATCAATTCTTCTTGTAATTTTAAAAATTCTTCTGTGTTTGTACTTGAAAATGGGTCCAAACCCAATTGGGTATTTTCATTTCAAGAATATCTTTAAATCGTTGGTTGAAATCACAATGGAGAGCCTCCAAGTGCTGACAACAGCTGAGCACATCTTCACATTTTTTCCAATGTTGACAGATTTGGAAACTGGCTGAATTCTCCTTGTCCTAAGTTTCATTTGTACAGGACAAGTTTTGACACAAACACAGAAATAACAGCTTTTGTTTTTATTAAATTCTGCTCATCACCTTGGAGCCATAGATTTATTTCATTAAATTTGTTAAACAAGTCGGTCAAATAAGCTATGTCACTTTTCAACTTAATCAAGTTGGTTCATAAAGAATCATCCCCGTTTTTAAAAAAAAAAAACTGTAGCAGCGAGTTCTGTCATTCAATGAATGACTTGATTTTGTTGACCACTGTAATTACATAATGTAATTGACCTGTGTAGGCAATCACTCAGGTATTTGGCAACCAAATATTGATGATCAATCATACAGTGTACAGTGAATACATTTGGCACCACCTCTTTGAAATATGCAATAAAACCACGATAGCATCCTACCATCGCTAAAGCCCCATTGGTAGCACCTGACAAGATATTACTCAGAGGGATTTCTTTTTCTTTAAAAAACTCTTCCAATGCATGAAATATCAATTCTCCTTTAGTGTCAGTTAGCAAATTTTTAGTAAATAATAATTCTTGGCAAATTTTTTCTTTTAAGTATCATACATATGCTAAAAGTAAGGCTTCATTTCCTAGTAAAGTAGACTCATCAAGTTGTATAGATAGCTGGGTTGTTTTTAAATACTCACATAATGAGTCTCCAACATCCTGGGCCATTTCACCAATTCTTCGTTGCACTGTATTATTGCTCAAAGAAATTTTCTTAATATCAGATGCTGGCTTGCGCAGTACAGTGTGTATGACCTCACTAACAGCTGGTATGATTAGTTCTTCACCAACATTATGCAGTTTTCCTGGTTTAGCAATCAGTGCGGAAATGTTGTAAGAGGTGCACAACCCATCATCGTATCTAGTTTGGATGCTGCTGAAAACATACCTGTAAATGTTGGTTTGTTTCAAAAATTTTTCTTCAAGTGCTTGAAAATATGATAAATCCTTATCTTTTTTTATCAGCCTGAACTTTTGTCAAATGTTCTTCTAGTCTTGAAGGCTTCGTAGATTCGTTTGAAAAAAACTTTTTGGCAAATGAGGCACATTGGTAATATTTTGTTTGTTTATTTACAAAATTGCTAGAATGCAATTTTGTAAATAAACCAAACCTAAACCAAATTATTTTTACAAGAAAATGTATAAAAATACTCATGTGAAACCTGCTGTTTTATTGGAACAACAGTAATTTGCTTTGTGTACAATTCGTCTAAGTAAGGTACCAACTAGAAATCAAATATGCACTACATCAAATTGCTAACTGCTTGCACACAATTCAGAAACAATCCAAAACTGATTTCATGTCTCATGTATTTATAGTATTATAAAGTGAACAAGTCATAACATGTACATGTTCCTGCCAATGCATAATGGACTTGTAAAATCCCAATGACTTGAAAGTCGTCCACATACACCAACACTTTGCTTATTAAAGACCTGTTGTCGAACTTCAACACTGATCGGATGTGACTTGCATTTTGTATGTTTCCTTGGAAAATAAAGCAACCATTACGATCTTTACTTACATTATACATCATCAAAATTTTTTATAAATTTCTTTCGGCAACTAATTTGTCCTTTATGCTTTCACTGCCCCCTTACTTCGATTCAACACCCTCTTTTGCTCATGAGGCCACTAATGCCCACCCCTGAATCGTTCCAGTGCAAGGCCAAAGAGGCAGTGCCTCCCACTTTGGAAGTCACTGGTCTAGACAACTGAAGTTTCAGCTTACCATATTGTTTAGCCTTGCATGCTATATCTTAACCACGAATGACATATCCATGTCTTAAGGCTTAAGTGCTGGGTAAAACTCATAAGTTTAATGGAGTGAAACAGCACCAGGAAATGACTAAAAATAGTATTTTATGCTTCCAATATTTCATATCAGTTACAGAGACATCATCAGGGAGTACAAAATGAGACTTATAACACACACACACATACACAAAGGCAGTAAAAACCTAACTGAAACACATGGACGAAAAACTACTAAGATGAAAGAGTTCTGACTAGGTGAAGCATATCCTCTCTGGACACCTGTCAGTGGCCTAGGATGTAAACTGGGATATCAAAGTATTAGTATTTCCCATATTTTGGGAAGTTTTATGTAACCATATTATTTAAATTAGACTGATTTTTAAGAGCAGCAGCAGATTCTAAAAACAGCCTTTTTCCTCTTCAATTTACTGATAGAGATTGATTGTTATTTTCAAACTGATTCTGTGAGCTGTATCCAAAGAATGTCTGCAAGGTGCGATTGACCATAGTCATGACTGCAGGTGTATTTTTTACGTTCTTCCATTCAAATGGTAGCTGATCTTCATGTCTGTCAAGACAGAGGTAGCAAACAACATACCAATCAGAGACTCGGGAATTGGAGTAGTATGGAGATGGTAAAAGGCAGAATTTAGAAATGACTTGATAAGAATATGATACTATATAGGGAAAAGAAGAAAGCATATCAAAAATTCCTGGCAAATAAGTCAGCTTGTGCTCTTAGAGAATACAGAGACAAATGTAAGAAAGGTAAACACTGTGTAAAACTAGCTAACCAAAAGTTGGAAAGACTTTGGTAAGAACATAGAAAATAAATATCAAGAAGGTGGCAAAATATTCTGGAGGTTGTTGAAGAAGCTCAGAAATGGAGGAAAGAGTGCTGTAAAAAGGAATTAGAGATGATAAAGGTGACATGAAAACTGGAGAAAAAGATGTCCTTGAAGTATGGAGTAATTACTAAATGAAACAATTAGTGACAGCACAGTGGTAAAAAACACTCAGCAGGCATGCAATCAGGAATACATATCCATACTTGAATTAGAAAAAGTCAAAAGCCTGAAATGTGGAAAGGCAGCTGGAGTAGATTATATTCAACCAGAAATGCTCAAGTATGGAGATATAAAAGTTTTGCAGTTGCTATATAGTTCAGAAGGCCTGGACAGAGGGATGAATTCCAGATAATTGGAGTAGAGCTCATAGTATCCATATATAAAAAGGGAAATAAAACAATGTGAGAATTACAGAGGTATTTCTCTGCTGAGTGTTCCTGGTAAGATTTATGCAAGTATACTTGAGAAATGGTTCAGAAGGATTGTGGAAACTTTGTGAAGAACAAGCTGGAATCAGGCCAAATAGAGGCTGTCAGGGTCAGATTTTCACTTTACGACAAATAGGTGAGAAATCATGGGAATATAACAAAGATCTGTATTTAAGTTTTGTAGATCTGGAAAAGGCATATGACAAGGTGCCAAGAGAGAAGCTATTCAAAATGCTACAGTTATATGGTGTCAATGGGGCATTATATCAAGCAATACTTAGTCTTTATTTGAGTTGTAAGTCAGCAGTTAAAATTAAAGGAAGTACAGGAAGATGCTTTAATGTTAAATCTGGTGTCAGACAAGGATGTACATTATCCCCTCTGTTATTCATCATCTGTATGGATCACATTATGAAGCAAAGTGGTATTAAACCTGATATCAAAATTGGAGATGTTAATGTGAGCTCTTTGCTTTATGTGGATGATGTTATACTTCTAAATAAATCTGCTAAGTCTGCAAGATTCCCTGACTAAATTGAAAACTGTTGTAATAGATGTGGTATGAAGATCAGCAATATATGTTCTCTTTAGTGGGTGAGGCAGGCCACCTACTATAGTGAAGCAGATGTTCATAGCAATTTGGATCGATGTTATCATTTTCGTTATATCATCCAGAAGCAACTTCATACATAAGAAAATTCTTGTATTTTCAGGCAGATCGGTGTTAGAGTTGCAATAATGTAAGCTGCTTCGATAGATATTGTCCTAAGGCATTGAACTCTGTTTAGCTTTTGTCGGTTTTTCTTTGATTTTAGTGTATGTTTCCAGGAAGGTGTGCAGCATAAGATACCAATGGTAGTATAGCTCCGGTATATATTGTTTTCAGTGCTCATTGTCCTTATCCCCACTTAATCCTTGCCGACTTTGCTAGAAGGTTTATAATTTGTAAACTTTTTTGGCAACTTATGAGATGTGCTTATTGAAGGTAAATTTTTCATCTATTGTTACTCCTAGGTATTTTAGCTCACAGGCCACCTCAAGAACTTCCCCATTTAGGAAGACCGTTACAGGTTGTTTTGATTTTTTTTACGTGAGATGTGGGTACTTTACACTTGGTACTATTGAATGTACCTTTCTTATTGCATATCCACTCTGCAATTTTAAAGAGTCCTTCATTGGCTATAACTTCTAATTGTAAGGCGGCATGTCCCCAAATCATCATCACATCATCTGCAAAAGCTATGACTTTTGTTTAAATTTTGAAAGGAAGTCTTAATAGCAAATCATACTGGATGTTCCTGAAGCCTGGTCCACAGCAGGAGCCTTGTGGGCAGACTCGTTTGACTTTGTGTGTGTAAAAACTAAAAGGTTTCCACACTTGTAGTTTTACCTCAAACTAAATTTTTTTTTTCATTTAATTAATTTTTTTCTTAACACCAAATTTATATTAGCATATACCTACTGACTGATTAATATGTTACTGCACACTTGGACAGAACCCAATCCAAAACAATAAATGAAGTTTTGTCTCTTAAATGAAACAAACATTGTTCAAGAAATTCCAAGCCATTATTTTTTTTATTCTTACAGCTTTCAATTTTCTTAATATAATTGCTTTTCACATATTTTTTCTTTTTTTTATTTCAATATTGTAGCTTAATGCAACAATACACAAAGGTTATAATTTATTTATTCAAATACCAAGAACTTGTAGCAAAAAACATACCTCTGAAAGAAATAAGTCCATTACCCTACAGGACAGATGAAATGGCAAACATGATGTAAAGAGTGTCAAAAACCATGATGATGCATACATAGATGTGTGAAAGCTTTGTGCTTGAAAATGTGCATGAAGTTCTGGCAGTTGTTCCTATAAGAAAATTTAAGTTTTGAGTAACACTAAATTGGATGGATATATGAAATTAGTATTATGCTCAATGACCTGTTTTGGTCAAGTAAATAGAATATTTTATCAACTAAATTTTGCCAGAATAACGATTAACCTTTTCACTAAAGTCCATCAATAGTGTTGAACTTTATCATCTCTACAAGTTATTCTTGCCTGATTCCAAGAAGCCTTATGATTTAAACAGAGTTATCTTCTTTCCCAAGCAAGTTATATGCAGCAAAACAAAAAGTTTGGTTGTGATGAGTCTGAAACTGCCACAGAATGCTATTTATTGAACGAAATTCTGAATAAATTATAAATCACACCATTCTGCCCCATGGAGGGCAGAATGGTATAAATTGTAATTAATCTTTTATCAACTACAGATACCTGTAATCAATTAAAGAGACAATTGTCTTATCAATAATGTTTCTACTTGGAATGAAGATCAAAAGAAAAAACTTAAAACTTTCTTTGATTATCCACCTAGATTGTATGATCTTCCAAAGTTCATAAACCAGGTATTCCATTAAGACCAGTAGTAGACTGTATAGGATGTCCCACTTATAAAATTTCCAAATTCTTATCCAATTTACTTACCTCTTCAAATAGAAGAACTGCTACTTACATAAAAAAACACTTTGGAATTTAAAATAAAATTTCAGATCTTCATTTGGATGCTTCAGATATTATGATTAGTTTAGATGTTTCCTTATTCACTAATGTTCCTTTATCTAACAGCACCGGATCACAACAAGAATTTCCTTCAGATATTGTTCAACTATTTGATTTTTAATACATTCTGATTATTTTTCCTTTAAAAGCAAGTTATATCAACAAATCGAAGGAACAGTAATGGGCAATCCTATTTCTCCAGCTATTGTCAATTTCTATATGGAGCACTTTGAACAACATATTTTTGAAAACATTTCACCTTCATTGATTCAGATATGTGGATGATATTTTTGGTATCTGGAATGGCTCTTCCTCTGAGTTACAACAGTTTCTTTCTAAAAATGCCTAGAAAAAGAAGTAAATAAGCAGTTAGCCTTTTTAGATCTTTTAATTCTTCATCAACATGATGGTAGTTTACATTTCTCATTTTATCAGAAGAAGACTCTTGCTGAATCTCATGCTGAAATGAATGACCATGCTGAATCTCATCACCATTCCAGTCAAAAGGCTGGAACTAAAAACATTGGTTCATTGGACCCACTCCTTATGTTCTTCAGATGAACTGTTACAGAAAGAATTACAACATATTAATACTAATAATTTTAAGGATTCTTTCATCAAAAGAGCTTTTAACAGTTGTGGTATCTATACCTCTTCAAATACAGAAGAAATAACTCATATTCCTATCACTTATATACAAGGCATTAGTGAACACATAGTGAAAGTTTTAAAACTGCTGAATATTTTTGTTGCCTTGTATCCCATCAGAAACATCTCTACCTTTCTCGCTTCTCCTAAGGACAAGCTTCCACATCTCAATTATCTGGGCATCTACCAGATTTCTTGCTCTTGTGGGTTATCTTATTTCAGAGAGACAAGAAGATCTGCTTTTATTTGGATAGAAGAACAAGTCTTATGTTCAATACCTTGACCCTGAACAATTTGAACTTTCACCAGGACAGCCACTCTGGACTTGCAGACCATACTCTGGATACCTGCCACAGAATACGTTGGAAGAAAGCCATGTTAATACACCGCAGCAAATTTAAATATGAAAGATTGTTCGTGGAATCAGCCTCAGCTCTAAAAAACTTTCTAAACCTCAACAAATTTGGGTGCATGAGACTGCTCCAAATTTGGGAAGCTTGCATCTGAGAACTTTAGTCCAACAGCCAAGACAAAGCAATATAGCCCCCTAGGGGGGGGGACACCTTTAGGACTCTAGGAACAACAGTAGTTTTCTCTCTTCTGCTTCATTTGTTTTCTGTAGTGCCTGCCATTTGTTGTATGTTCCCATGAAGATGGCAATGTGACATTGCTGAAATATAGGAGGTATTTATTAAAGTTTCTTTTAATTAATATTCCAGTATATGTTGTAAATTCCTTAAATAATTTAACAGTCAGGCATCTACCAGATTTCTTGCTCTTGTGGGTTATCTTATTTCAGACAGACAAGAAGATCTGCTTTTATTCGGCTAGAAGAACAAGTCTTATATTCAAGACCTTGACCCTGAACAATTTGGACTTGCAGAACATGCTATCAACACTAGACAGAGTCTGTTCCTCATGGAATGGGTTTATAAAGAAATGTGTAACTTTTCTTCACTCTCTCTCTCCTAACTTAAACAGATCCAATGGTCGATGCCTATCCCCTTTGTGGGAGATAGGAAAGATTAGCCGATTTAAAAAGTAGTAACTTTATTTTGCATAAATATATATATATATATATATATTTTTTTTTTTAATAAGTCAGGAAATTTACTGACCTTTTCAGTTATCTTACATTAGCTACTTAGGTGGTGCTTTTTAGACCTGTCTAATTAAATATTATCTAAAATGACATTTTCCTACCATAAACAAATTTACTGCTAAGCAATGATAAAAAAAAAATTGGAAACAAGTTTATCAAGCTATAATACATTTTGATTTCAGGAACACTAGTAAGGCATAGTTGTAGACTGCACTGATTAGGTCATATAAGACAGACAGAGAGAGAGAAAGATAACTAAAGCACATTTTTACATATTGCCCAACTTCTGACATTATCTCTCTCTCTCTCTCTCTGTGTAATGATGAATAGTCAAGGAAACCACCATAAAACAAAGTCTAAAAAATGTTGCAAACAAGCAATCAAATTACTTGCCTGGTTGGCCAAGTGGTTACCACATCTGATTTCCAACCATCAGGCTGCTGGTTCAAATCCTAATCTCAGTGTAAGAAAAACCCACTATTGGAGGCCTGAATGGCTTGAAAAAGTTTCATGTTTGGTTTTTAGAGCAGTGTTTCTAGATCAGGTTAAAAACAAAAAAAATTCAAATAGGATTAAAGATCAAGTTTAAAAAACTTACAGGCAATTAAAGAATTAAGATATTTCAGATATCTACATACATAACTGAATTCTAAATAACGCAGACAAAAAAAAGGAACAGTACTGGATATAAACTAATGCTACATCATTAAACACCTCTATTCATTATTCTGCAATAAACTATCATCACTAAATACTATTTTTCATTTTATGTAAATAATTTAAAATAGTACCACATAAAAATTTATCATAAAAAAAAAATTCCTACCTGTACAACACATTCTAGTTGATACATACATAGTCCTAATTCAGCCATGCTGGGCTTATACATTTCACGTAACCTGTAATCCTCCATGAGCCTTACTAAAACTGAAAATGCATCTTCCTCAGGCATCTGAAAATATTGTTTATTAATATTTGTTTCTAGACTGAAGCATAAAAGAAGAAAAGTTCTTTAATCATTTAAGACTTATCAGTCAAATACATAAAGTAAACTTCCAAACAACATATTGCTTCTCCCAAAAATTTATTTACAATATGATAATTAGAAGTTTCAGGTAATAAAAGATTACATTTATTTGAGTTGTATTAAACTACTTCAGCATACACTTACCAGACTGCAGACAAAACAGTTTTATTGAAGAAAGATGTGTGCATGTGAATGCATAAACCTTTTGAATTACAATTACAGGTCTTTTCTCAGAATTTTAAATGAGACAGATATAGAAGTATGTGTGTGTGTGTGTGTGTGTGGTAACACAATCTTGATTTAAAAATCAAGACATAAGCAGAAGATGACGTTATAATACTAATTAATGAAGGAAGTCACTTATGTAAAATTGTTTATTTGTAGAATTTGTTTAATTATTGTTCTCTATTTTTTGTGGTTATCTTTCTGTAATGTAATGAAAATGGCTATGAAACACAGCTGAAAATTCTACGAATTACATAAAACAATTTTTAAATACATGACTTCTGTCTTTAATTAGTATTATATAATAACACAAACTATCTGGAAACTATGCAATGCCATATATGGAATCTGCTTAGTGAAACACCTGCTCATTGGAAGTGTGAAGTAGTTATGGCCATGTTTCATCTCTAGAGAAATACCTTCATACATGCAGTGAAAGTCTTAATGGACATGCTCAGGACACTAACATCAAAGCCAGTATCTCCTTGATTTGAAGGTATTGCAATAAAATAGTTCCATGGGTCAGCCACAAGATAGTATATGAGACCAAACCTGGTGGTAGTAGAATCGGGAGGCATTCCAATCATTTAGTGAATAATCTTGCTGCTACTTTACTAAATTGTGTCTATAAGGAGTAAGAATATAGCCATATATAGGTGGGCACTGTCAAGTCATGCTTTTAGTGAATCCTGGACACCACCTGTACAGGAGTGATGTTTACAAGTCACTCTTACTACATGTCTCCCCATTCTGTAAGTTTCTAATCAAATATGAAAGATGACAGTCTAATAAAAATAAAAATAATAAGAATAAAATATACCTCCACAAAAAACACTTCCACTTCAACATCCAGAGCTTAAACATTAATGATAGCCATTATTTGCACGCAACTGAACTTAATCTGTTATTACTTTCTGAAAGTTGACTGGCATCCTTTATAACTATAGTTCATCTTAACTATCCTAGCTGCATTCAGAACATAAGCATTTGTCAAATATCTAACATTCCATGCCATGAATTACTAACATTACTAATCTCGAATACCACTTTATGATTTGTCCAGGAACAAGATTTTCTTACCTCACTTTGTTGCTTTCATTTCCTGCCTTTACAGCTATCCTAATTCCAATGGCCATGCTGACCTCAGATTTATCTTCAAAAGTAGATTTCCTATAGTCTAATTACCTAGTGATATCAACTTCCTTGAAAACTTCAATTCATAATTCAAACTGGCTTCCTTTCTCTAACTTCACATATCTCTCTTCAAATATACTGTAGTGTTATTCTCCTCTTGAAAATCACAACCTTTTATACAGAATGGCCTTCTCCCAGTCAATTTCAACCTTAGTTCCTATGACATACAATGGTGCCAATTAAGATGACTGCTGGTTTTTTTATGTGCATCTCCTTTCCATGATCTGATCACTGTTTTTCACTCTCCTCATCTAAACATCTACTCCACAAATATATGAAATAATCCTTGCTGGAATGAAAGACTTCATTTCAGCAAGGATTATTTGTGGCTTTCCACAAATAATCCATATTATTACTTTCCTGACTGACTATTTTTTTTTTTCTTCCATCTTATGCTCAACTTCATAACTAGTTTAATCTTCATCCTTTATTCCATACAAAATTGTTCACCACTATCCTGGCCTTGGTTCTTCACTAAGTGTGCCAAAGCAGATCTAAGATAAAAATTCTGTGCAGTTCAAATTGTTCAAGTCAAAACCTCCATGCATCTCTGGCTACACTACAGTCTGCAACATCTTTAAAAAGTAAATAAATAAAAATTCACAGATTTTGCAAAGACCAAATACAAAAAAACTTGCATGCTGTTCAAAGACTATATATATTATATTAACAAGAAATTATTACTTTCCTGACTCCACCCCCTCCATCCTATGCTCAAGCATTAGCAACTTCATGACTATATCCTTGTTATCTTCTTGGGTCTAGCTTTCACTAAGGAGACCTCAATAAAAATCAAAACTGGTCTAGGTAGTGACTCTTCCCATAATGTTTTTGCATTAAGGGATACAAAGTCAGTAGTCTAGTTGTGAAGTTATGTCACACTTATGCTTATACTTGAGTATAGGATTAAAACAAGAATATAATTTCTTGTCAAGTATAATATACACTGTAACCAAGTGGGAAAAAACATTCCACAACTGGTTCCATTGCTAAGGCTATTGGATACAACTTCTGCCATTCTCAGATCCAAATGGTAACACTGCCTAAAGGATGACCTATAGAAAACTGCAATTTTTTATTTTTTTATTTTGGGGGGGGGGACAGATGAGTGTGGGTACAAATAAACTAAATGTCAGTAAGCAGGAGAATGATCACATGACAATGAATATAATGACCCAGGTTCTTAATGTTTGTGGGGTAGTTAACACAAAGTGTAAGGAAGTTGTGGAAATAAACTTGCCAAGAAATTACCTTCTTGTTTAATCCTTTATCCAAGTGTAAGCAAACAAAGTTTGCACAAAGTATTTTCACAACTAGGCTATTAGAATAGAGGCTAATGACTTTGCATCAATTGCCTGCATCCCCCATAATGCAAAGTACACTTCCTTTAAGACATGCATAATGTCTCTATGCATTATGAACAGAATGACTACCCAGACTAGTTTCAACCTTTATTGAGGTCACATCACTGGAAGCTAAACCCAATGTTAACAAAAGCAGAACAATAATATTAGAATAGGCAGATATTTGCCAAGCTGTAAAAATTGCTGAAGATATTAGATAGCATTCAGAAACTCAAAACTAATATTTAAAGTAAACAACAATAACCACCAACAACAAGAGGAAAATTATCTGAAGAAGTATTTAAAAATACCACCTCCTTCAAATATCTGAAATTAATTACTTGAGATGTCAAAATTTGTTAAGAAATACAGACTAGAAGATACATTAAATGGATCATATCAGTTATCTTCCAAAATTTTCTCTAACAGAATTAAAGTTGTAATATACAAGACAATCAATTGGCCTACTATTTTATATTTTATAAAAAATCAAATGAACACCTTGCAGATCTTTCAAAATAAAATCCACAGAAAAATCTTTGGATGGCAGGCACTGTTGAGACCACATATGGACTGGAATCTTGCAACTCGTTGTGTGTGGGGGTAACAAGACCAAACTTCTTGGTGATACTTTGAGAGCGTTCCCAATCAACTGGTGAATACAAAGATAGAATAATAGAAGACATGAATAATGAATACATGAATAATAGAAAACTCCAGAATGCTCAAATATGGAGGTATAAAAGTTTTGTAATGGTTATACTGCACAATTCAAACCTAACAGAAGGTCTAATTCTAGATGACTGGAGTAGAGCTCTCACATTTCCCATCAATAAAAAGGGAATGAAACTGAATGTGAGAATTAGAGTCATTCCTCTACTATAATAAGTTCTCCAGGTAAAATTTGTGTGAACATAATTGGGAAAAATTATAGAAAAAAATCTGGAGAAGAACAAGCTAGATTCAGGCAAAATAGAGGTTATCAACATCAGTTTAGAGAAAATCTGTTTAGAATTCTAGTTCAGTTATATGAAGGTGAATGGAACATTATATAAAAACACACAGTCTATATTTAAGTTATAAGTCAGCAGCTAGAATTAAAAGAAATATAAGAAAATAGCTTGATAAAAAAGCTAATTTTCTGATGTAAAATCAGGTGAATCCTGGAGAGATGGACTGGATTTGTTTAGAAGTACATCATCTGCATAAAGCAAATAACTAAGTTTACCTCCAATTCTAATGTAGATTTAATGCTACTTTCTTTCATAATGAGATCCACATAGACAATGAATAACAGTGGATATAAGTACACCTGTCCTGGTTGGCTGAGTAGTTAGCATATTCGATTTCCAGCCCAAAGGCTGTGGGTTCGAATCCTGTTGTGGGCATGGATGTTGGTGATTGTCTGTGAAAATAGTGGTGGTGGTCAGTGGTAGATGGCGCTGGTATATATGAAGGTAGTTGCAGTTAGTGGAGTGGTGGAGACAGAGTTGTAGAGCAGATGCAATTCCTTGATGAGTCTTTGGACACTCCATGGAGGTATTAGGTCATAATAATAATAAAAAAAAAATTTTTTAAAGAGTGAAAAAAAGAGGCATTAAATCTACATTAGAATTGGAGGTAAACTTAGTTATTTGCTTTATGCAGATGATGTACTTCTAAAGAAATCCAGTATATCTCTCCAGGATTCTGTAAATTGAATAATTTATTTATTGGTGTACTGACAATCTCATGACCATCTGTAACAAAAAGACACCTAAACAATGATGTTGTACAGTAGGTGTCCTCCCGCGATGAGTCTTCGGACTCCTTGGAGGTGTCACGAATAATAATCTATAGAGCAAGAAAAACATTTCAGCTATTTAGGCTAAGTAGTTTTTTTTTAATCTTAAAAAATAAAAAAAGTATTTAATTTCTATTATTTATTATTTCTTTTTTGTTTTTTTTTTAATTTTTAATGGAAAAATATCACACATTGCTGTTGGTTCACAAATTTTGCTTCGGCGCTTAATGAATATCAGTAAATATATTCTTATTCGTATAAGTTTCATTTCAAAGGTATTGATAAGAAGCACACAAAAATGCTTACAAATGCAAAATCTTGAATATAAATTGTATTGAATATAAAAAAAAAAAAAAAAATCAGCTAACGCCTTTTTATTCCCGTATATACGGGAGTAGGCGAGGCCATTTAGCCCTATCTAACTTTTGGAGACTGAGTGGGCAGTTCAATCTCCACTGGTACCCAATCAGAGACAGATGGCCCAAGGCTATCACTAATTAAGCGGTACGCAGTGAAGAGAGACGGCTCAAATGTGCCGCCATCTCGTGGTCTCTAACCCTAACACAATATATTTAATGTCTGAAATAATGTGGGTTCTACGGTCGATTTTCTTGAGTTTACAGGACGAAAAACCCGAGTTTCCGGGAGGAAAAACCTGCTTACCCGTGCCAGAGATCGACTAACTCGGGAACCGGTCGAAAAAAGGCTTAGAAAAATTTCCTCTAGTCGCCGACTAGACTCGAAACCAAGACTTCCTTCGTGCGGCCTAGCACGGTGGTGTGCAAACGCCACATCCACTGAGCTACACAGGCTCTGTATTGAATATAAATACAATAAATATTATAATAATACTAGGGGGCTCTGCCCCCTGATGCCTGTGGCACCCAACCCCCAGTGTTCCGGTGTGGTAGGCCGGTTCTCCTTGAATTCTGATGACTCGAATTTTGAAGAGTTGACACTCAGGGTAGCTCCTGAGTTTCAAAACGTTTCAAATAACTTGACAAAAATGTTACACAAAAACGTTACAGCCTACATCCGTTTCCAATTTCAGCTTATCATTTTATAGTATAGAGTAGATATCTGTATTACGATTTTTTTTTAAATCGTAATACAGATATCAAATATAATATTGGTGTACTGACAAGTGACAGAACTAATTTTGAAGAAAATCAGCAACAGGAAGTTAGTGATAACAAACTCACTCTATACATCCTTTGAGGGTGCCTAACAAGAATTTGATAATTATTATTTTAATAATTTTACTATTATTTTCTATTATGTAATTTTATTACATAATTTGAGACATTTACATATGATAAAAGGTGTGAATTTTAAAATACAGATCTATCATTACATACTTTTATGGATGAGCCATTATAGACTACATGCACTTCTAAAATCAATGTCAAAAATTAAACTCTCACGTATTGCTAAAAAAAGAAGGGAGGTGGGGGATGATAATCAACTTTTTCTTCATTGAAAGTTTTCCCACTTGGTTATACTATAAATTAAAGATACGAAGAAATTATATACTTGGTTTAATCCTTTATCCAATTGTAATTGGATAAAGGATTAAACCAATTGTAATAATTAAACATTATTACAATTGGACAATTGGAAAATACTTCAGGTGCAAACTTTGTTTGCGCCTGAAGTATTTTCAGGACTGGAGCAACTCGTGGTAAAGGTGATATGATTTGCAGACATGTATAATGCTATCTATTATACATGTCCACAAGGAGATGTGCTTTGCATTATGGGATACTAAGGCAAGTGATGTGAAGTCATACCTTTATCATGAGTTTCCTCAGTCCTGAAAATACTTCAGGCACAAACTTTGTTTGTTTACACTTGGATAAAGGATTAAACCAAGTAAAAAAGTATATAATTTCTTGGTATCTTTAATTTACAACTTTTTCTTTATTACTCATGAGGAAAAAGTTGCAAAATGGCACTGCCAGGATGAATATATAAGTTTCGTGAAGAGTGCAAACTGAATTCTTTCATCTCTACTGATTAGATAACTGTTTAAAATGTTCAATGAATAGATCACTAAGGCATAATAAGTTATTAAAATAAATTAGACAAAAATGCTATCAGTGGGCCACAGATGGCATTTTGGGTGTATAGTGGCATGGCATATAAAGAGTTGATAGTGGTGTTGCATGTAGAAGGAAGATAGATGGTGGGTTGCATTGTCAGTTTCATCTAATAATGATACATTTAACTAATATTTTTATTATTAAATAATATTTTTGAAGGGAGAGAAAAGAGGTTATAACTTTTAAAAGATAAAGGATGTTTAAGATATTAGACAACTGTTGGACAACTCCTTATAAGAAATCAAGAGTCAACCAAGTCCTAAAAACTTGCCATTGAGCAGACTGGAAAATAAAACAATCAATTAATCATCTGAAATATGATTAAAGGAAGCTGCATTCATTCTTCTAAAACCAAACGAATTCTTATTATTAAGGGCTATTCTATGGAGTCCTGAGACTCATCGAGGGAGGCCCTAAACATCATGCCATGCGCTATCCAACATTTGCGCAGTGTCTATCATACTTTGCTTTGAAATTATTCACAGTCATGGCATGCACAACAGGCTGGCAACCTATTCTACTTGTTCACCACTCTCCAAGCAAAAAATCTAGTCCTGACACCCCTGCTAACTACACCCATTCTATTTCCATGGGTGGTGCCCCTAGTTATCTCACCACCAGACCTGTCCTGAAAATTTTCCTCTGTATTAATCTTTTAAAAAACTTTCAGTAATTTGTATGTCTCAATCATATCACCCCTTTTCTGTAACTCACAAATCTTCAACCTGTCCTCATAAGATACATTTCATAGACCTGCTACCATCTTGATCACTCACCTGTGGATCCTCTCCATCTCTTCCTTATCCTCAAGAAACCCAGATGACTAGATTTGTGCACAGTAGTCAAGATGAAATCTTACTGATGCTCTATAAAGAGGTATAATAACCTGCTTGTCTGATAAGCCACTTTTACAATATGCCTAAACTTTAATTTCCTATCCATTAATATCCCCAAATCCCTGACTTCATCAATTTTCTGAAGTACAGTTTCATCAATGTGATATGCAGCTGGTAATCTTTTCACTCCAAAATGCATAATCTTTACCACATTAAATTGACATTGATTCTCCTTTGCCCAGACTGCCAGTCTATCTAAATCATCTTGCAGAATTTTAAGATCTGTATTAACTATTGCTCTAGCCAATTTTGTATCATTGGCAAACAACTGAATAGTTCTGCTCAGAATCTTTCCTGTATCATTGAGTTACGAATTAAATAGTAGAGGGCTAAGAACAGAGCCCTGTGGCACACCACTAGTCACAGGCCTTCTACTGGACTACTTCCGAATAAACTAACCTGATATCTCTCCATCAGCTATCCTCTTATCCACTTCATATCCATCCTCAAGTGCTCCAATTTATTTATTAGAATTCCATGCAGTATCCTGTCAAAAGCTTTTGCAAAGTCCAGCAGTATAACTGTAAACCCTTATCCAACCCAGCTGTCACTGAATTATAAAATGTGAGCAAGTTCCTGAGGCATGACCTACTGTTCACAAATCCATGTTGCCCTCTCCCACCCCAAATAGTATCCCATTTCTATCTACCCATACATCCCTATATTTTGCTCTTGATCTTCTCCAGTACCTTGACTATGACCCCTGATATTCTGATTGGTCAGTAATTTGGAGTGCCAAAGCCTTGGAACTTCCGCAGGCGAAATTTCGCCCGAGAGTCTGTTTCAATTCGCCCCTTTGCTGATGTACTCGTATGTACATGTAAATAAAATTTTATAATAATTTAAATTTATTATAATTAAATTTATTTAATTATAATAAATTTTTAAATAAAATAAATATAGCCTTTGCTTGATTGTTATAATTATATGTCTACACAATTGTAATTAAAAGATACCATATCAGATGAGAATGTTGCACATTTACTTATTGAGATATATATTGCACACTACATACACTATATATGAGTTAAAATTTGCCAATCGCCCGTGGAAGTTTTTAAATTAGCAATTTTCGCCCTTGATACTAAAAAGGTTTCCCCACCCCTGCTTTAGGCAATGGAACTATTTTACCCTCTTTCCATCCCTTTGGGATTAACCCAGAGTTGAGACAGTTAACAACATGGTCAAAGGCACTGCCAATTCCCTAGTACCTTCTCATAAAATTCGAGCTGATATACCATCTAATCCCACAGCTGTATTCACATGAAGGTTCTGTAATATGCACCTCCAGTTCATTTACCTCAGTTTCAAGCCTCCGTAGCTCAGTCAGTATAGACAAAGCCCTTTGGTCAGAAAGACCTGGGTTTGATTCTTATACGCGATGTGAGGAACCTTTACTTGGCACCTGTTTCGATGAAAGGCGAGTTAGGCGGTCTCATACAGAGGTGGGTCACCCAGAAACTCTGGTTTTTTCGTCCCCCAGAACATGCAAACCAGCCCTATGAACACACAGATTACAGTCAGGAATACTTAAGATAGTCCTTCCAGCTATAGGTCTGATTCGTCAGCTATGCCGTTCCTGAGTCCAGATAAAAAATAGGGAGGGATTGAGATGTGCCATACCTCCCTGTAAAAGGGGGCTCACTGCTGTTTTATCATCATATGAAATAAATAAACCTCAGTTTCCTTATAAGATATTACCTCGTGTTACTGCAATATCTCCACCCGGATTATACAATCCTGCAGAAGTGTTCATTTAGTAATTCTATTTTGCCTGATTCAGTTGCCTCCCTACTGTCTGTCAGCATTCATCAAAATCATTCTAAACATAAACATTCTTCTATTTACTTGCAACATATCAAAAGAACTCTTTGAATTACCCTTGGCCTACACTGGTAACCTCCTTTCATACTCTGCTTTTGCCTTTTTAACTGCAATGGTTACCCTTCTGGCTTGTGCTTCGTACTGCTCATATGTGCCTGTTGGTCACCTTTCTCCTTGAATTCCCTCCAGAATTTTTGCTTTTTTTTTTTTCTTTTTCTTGTAGCTCCAGTTTAATGATGATATTCATCCATTTAACTCCCACACGATTTATTCTCCTAAGTATGCAGTCTGCTATTACTTTCCTCAAACAAACACTCTTACCACTTCTCATACATATCAACACTCAGCCCTTGCAGTTTCACATGGCATGGCACTGATTCAAGCAATCTCCTAAGCTTATCATACTTACCCTGTAGTTCTACATATACCCACTCTTAACTGAAAATTCCACATATTTAGCAACTTCCCAGATCAAGACCATATAATCCCTCTCACAAACTGGTGAGAATGTGGTCATACTGATAATAGACAAATTCTCTGTTGCAATTACTAAATCTAGCTATTGAAAGTTTTCCACTTGGTTATAAAGTAAATTAAATTATATATTTATAAACCAAGAAATTATACACTTGGTTTATCTTTAATCCAAGTGTGAGCAAACTTTGTTTGCTCATTAAGTATTTTAACTACTAATCTTCTTGTACATAGAAGGTAATGGCTTTTTGCATTATAATTGCCTTAGTATCCCATAATGCAAAGCACTGATCCATTTTTTCAGTGTATAATGCTAAGCATATTATGGGAAGGGCCATTACCCACTTCTTTCAAAGTTTTGACCTTGAATTGAGGTCTCATCGGTGGGAGTCAGACCTAAAAGTAATACCAAGGCTGAAGTAAAGCAGAAGTCATATTTCCCATATACAAGTAGTGAAAGTCAACCTTAGTATCACTTCTAGATGTGGTACCCACTGATGACAGTACCCACTGGTCTGAATAGTGGCCCTTCCCATGATCTGAGCATTATACACACAAAAAAGGATGTGTGCTTTGCATTATGAGATACTAAGGCAATTAATGTGAAGCCATTAACCTCTATGTACAAGTAACTTAGTCATGAAATACTTCATGCACAAACTTTGTTTGTTTACACTAGGATAAAGGATAAACCAAAAATATAATTGCTTGGCATCTTTAATTTAACTAGATCTAGAGCTCCCAAAACCTAGTACACTCTATAACATACTGCTTCAGGTAATTATTCCTTAGTACTGCATAAATTCCATTTCCTTCCTCTCACGTGTCCTTTCCTTTTTCCAATCTATGTTCCCATAGTTGAAGTGCCCCATAATAATTACTTGCCCTCCACTCACTGAGCTTATATGACAATGCATATTATCCCCATCATGCTTTATATCCCCTGGTCTATAGAAGCATTGAACTATATATTTTGTTCTGCTGGCCACTATATCACACCAGATGGTCTCCAATGTGCTATTTTCACTTGCTTGCAGTTGAACTTTACTCTCTTTGGTTGCAGTTCATCGGCTATCATCAATAATATTCCTCCACCCATTCATTTCCTCTCTATCCATCCTAAACATGCTATAACCATTCACATTCTATCCCACTATGTCATTTTCTATCAGCCATGTCTCACAAATTCCAATAAGCTTTGGCCTCGATGAACTATCCAATGCCAAAAACTCCTTTCCCTCTTGTTCTGAATGTTTCTTGTATTACTGTACATAAAGGGCAAAAATCCCTTAGGTCTACCACCATTCTGATGCTTTATACCATCAGATTTTGGTCAGTGGCACTAATTTAGACATTTTATGCACATTCTTACTCTCTACTGCCTCAATGATATCTGTGTATCTACACAACAGTTCTTTCCTTCCTCCCTCCCTCCCAAAAAAAAAAAAAAAAAAAAAAAAACCGTAGTGTTTCCTTGATTTTGCACATTCATTTTCATTTTATTCAAGAACACTTTTTCCCAAACTCTGAACACCAAATCCATTCAGATGCAAACATCCTTCTTGTGTAAGTACTTTCATCCATCAAACTAGCTACACACATATCCACAAATTCTACATCATTCCTCCTGTATAACCTACACATCGATTCATTTGCTATTATGGCCCTCCTTCTGAGCTCAACTCTGTCATACCACAGCAACAGACTCGCTCTTTTCTTTTGCTACTTTCATGTCCTCTCACACCATACCATTCGCCTTTCAAATCATTCGTTCCAGCCAACACAATCAATGAATTCACTTTAACCCTTTCACTCTAAACATCATTAATTATTGCACCTGGGAAGCACAATTTTGTCACTCTCCTTAATTATTCCTTCTCTCTTAGTCAAGCATTCCTTTCTCTTTTCTTGCACTTCTTTTTTTTCCCTCCACTATCTCCCTCATTACAGTTAACTGTTCATTCTTAACATCTGTCATACTACAATTCTTCGATCTTCACTCTTATTCTCTCTTTTAATGCTATCTTCTTTTACAGCTACTGCTTCAATCATTTGAACTGACCCTCACTTCTGACCCTCATTTTCATAGCATTTTTAGTACACTCTCCCACCACTGTCACTTTCAAACCAAAGCTCATTTGCTTTTTCGTTCGGCCTACTTCAGTTGAGCAACATATTTTTAGAAATGGAAGGAAATAATGTACATTACTGGCATGTTTTGCTTTTTTATTTCAAAAAAGGCAAATGAGCTGCGGAGGCCCATAAAAAAATATGCAGCGTATATGGGGATGGTGCCTTAACAGAATGTGTATGGTAAAAGTGATTTGCCAAATTCCGTTCTGGAGATTTCGACATCAGTGATGCGCCTCACGCCAGTCTCCTGACCGAGGTTGATTCGAGTGTTGTGAAGGATATTGTTGACAAAAAACCATCACAAACAGTGTGGGAGATTGCTGCAGTACTGAACATATCCCGTACAAGCGTTGAAAACTATTTACACAAGCTGGGATATGTTTCAAAACTCAATGTTTGGGTGCCACATGAATTGACTGAGGCCAATATGACTGCTCGCATATCCACTGTGATTCGCTGCGACGTCGCCAAGAAAACGACCCATTTTTGAAGCAGATGATTACGGGAGATGAAAAACGGGTCGTGTACGATAATGTGGTACATAAAAGATCATGGGGACACAAGTACAAACTGCTGCAAACAACCTCGAAAGCAGGATTGCACCCAAAGAACATCATGCTCTCTGTGTGGTGGGATTATAAAGGTGTTGTCCACTACGAGGTGTTATCGTCAAGCAGAACGATTGATTCAACTGTCTATTGCTCACAGTTAATGCGACTGGCCCATGCAATTAGCAAAAAACATCCTGAATTGGCAAATCGGAAAGGAGTTGTCTTTCACCATGACAATGCCAGACCCCAGTTAACAACCCGGAGTAAATTGTTACGTCTTGGCTGGGATGTTTTATCGCATCCTCCGTATTCACCGGATCTGGCACCTTCCGATTACCACTTATTCCGATCGTTGCAGAATTCTCTGCATGGGAAAACCTTTGCTAATGAGGAGGCTGTCAAAAGACACCTGGATCCGTTTTCTGCCAGTAAACCTCAGGAGTTTTATGAACGCGGCATAATGAAGTTGGTGGACAGATGGCAAGAGGTCATTGAAAAGAGGGTCAATATATAACTGACTAGTATGTATTATATATATTAAATAAAATGTGTTTCATTCCACTCTGAAAAACTGAACAAACTTATTTGCCAACCACCCCCATCCCATCTGAAAGAACTGCAAATAAAGATATCTTAAGGACTTGGGAAATAAATTTTCAAATGGACAGCTAATTTAGAATCAACCAAATCTGCTTCATTGTTGATTTCATAGCCATGTTACTGCTTCTTCTTCCTAGCATTTGTCCCACTTTAAAGCAGGGTTCGCTCAAGCCACATTACTGCTTGGTGAATAAAATCTACATAAACTATCATAAACTTAACTTTACACAACAACAGTTCAAGAATTTTCAAAAGGGAGTGTTAACTCACTCCTAGTATTAAGAGGTTAGACTGCAACTCTATAAGCTTTTCTTTATTCATTATTTTTTTTAATGGCTTAGCTCAACATCACAACCAACTACACTCAACTTTCACTAGAGCAAAGATCATTATATTAACAAAAATAAAACTATTGAAATGTCCAGCCTAAAGTTTCACAGCATCAACATTGTCAAGTAATAACACTACTACAAACCTTTTTCTTTAAAACTACTACTACTATTTGGTACCTACAAGTTTGTTATAGTAAAAACCGATGTGGTTATATAAAGGTCTGTTTATCTTTGAATCTACAAACCAAAATATGAATATAAACAATTTTAATTAGTAATCAGTTTTCAATTATAACTGCTATAAATTCTCTGCAAACCAAATTGTGTTTTTCCGTTTTATTTTTCCATTTTCTGCAGAACAAGTTTTCATTTTGCATGATACAAATGCTTTTTTTTTCCTCCTGTAACCATTTTAAAAATGTGGAATGCATTGAAACAGCATAATGACATATTATATATCCAAATTGAATTCACATATCCATGATATATCATGCAACAGTAAGCTTTACCTTACTAAAAACTAATATTAAAGGCAGTTTAAAGAAAATTTATAGTCAAATGACAAGAGTAATGTTTATGTTAACTAAAGAAACATAAGCATTTACCTGCAATAAAAGTAAACCAACAATAAATGCACTACCCTGACAATAACCAACTTCTCTGTCATGTAAAGAGTAAGCTTTAATAACGTTAAATAAGCTCTCTTGCCCAGGACCATCTTTTTCACGAAAAAATTCATGCTCAGGATAAGTACGGGCAATATCTCTTAAAATCACTTTTTCACAAGGTGAAGTGCTTTTCATATAATCTGTATATTGCTCCCTTGCAGAACAGTTCTGAGCACTACACAGGAGTTGCCATACTATACTACGAAAGTGGTGAGGAATTCCTTTACGCACCATCTCCTGGAAAAGAAATTAGCAGGATGTAATAAAAACACAATATCAAATGCAATAAAATAAAACAGAAAAAAAAAATAGTAACACATAGGGCATATTCTTGAGAATTTCCAGGAAAATCCTTAAAATTCTCAACTGCTGGGAATAGTAGAAATATTTCTAAAGAAATCTGAGCTTTTTTAATAATCTTGTCTAATCTGAAAATCATATTCTTGCCAAAAGAAATAAAATAACTGGGTTGTTCTGAGCTCACTTTAATCCCAGTCACTTCATGCATGTCTATGCATAAGCAGTGTGAAATAAAGAATAGTAAAATAATTACTTAATTATATTTGTTGTAGTTAGCCTTAACAAAGTATAAAAAATATTGGGAATGTTGATAACATTTTAAAAAAGGATGACAAAAATCAGCTAGTTGTCCAATGTGTTCCAAAATAACGCAAAGCATAGTGTCATCAACAAGTGAACTTTTGTGTCATCTCAAAACATATGGCATGAAAAAAAAAAAAATAAATAAATAAATAAACAGTTAACAAAATATGCAAATGGCATCTACTTAAAAAAAAAGTTTTAAGAGGCTTCAGTTCACCGATGTAAAATTACATAAGGAAAATTGATATTAGATCCAGCATTATTTCAAAGCCGAATGTAGAAACTATGAAAGTTTCATAAGTTAACCAGAGAGCTTGCAGGGAATACATCTCCAAGTTGCCTTAATGTGGACTGCTTTAAAAGATAAATTAAAGATGCCACAAAATTATATTCTTGGTTTAATCTTTTATCCAAGCATAAGCAAACAAAGTATGCGCCTGAAGTATTTTCATGACAGGGAAACTCATAAAGCTAATGACTTGATATTACAGTACTTGCCTTTGTATCCCATGTAAAGCACATATCCTTATGGACATGAATAATTTATGCATTATTGAAAGGGTCACTACCCAGACCAGTTTCGACCTTTATTGAGGTCTCATCAGTGGGAGCCAGACCAGGAATATAATTTCTTGGCATCTTTAATTTATAGTATAACCAAGTGGAAAATCTTCCACCAACTATCTCTAATCCAGAGAATTTTAATTTTATTTATTTTAGCATATGGCAATCTACATGCAGTTATAAAGGTGCATAATTCAGAATAAATATGTAAAAAATAAGTGACAAACAATTAGAATAAAACAAAGACACTTATACTTTCAACAAAAAACACTCGTAAGTTAAGATCAAGTTGTCTGATCCAGTCTATAACGGGCGTTGTCACCTCCAGGAAGTCGTTTCTTTGACCCGTGTATGCACAAAGACTGCACGCAGTAGAAATGTGGTGGATTGATTGATTCAGGGGCCCCC
Source organism: Typopeltis vanoorti (assembly GCF_054136105.1). Classification (NCBI taxonomy): domain Eukaryota; kingdom Metazoa; phylum Arthropoda; class Arachnida; order Uropygi; family Thelyphonidae; genus Typopeltis; species Typopeltis vanoorti. Next base: position 62,355,244 of record NC_143556.1, read on the forward strand.
AGTCACGTTCCTGTGAGGAATTTTTCCCTACTTGTACAGAGAGCTTGCACATCTTCCATATCTGGTGCAAATCCTGTTCAGTGTTATCCATGTCTTTTGGCTCAGTTCCATACCCGGGATGTTAAGACAATGCCTATCAAACCAAGATTTGAGTTGGGCATTGGTATGTATGCTCCACATTCGTTTCCATTGTTCTTTGGTATTGTAGTTGGTTGTTCTCAGGTGTTTAGCTTCACGGAGGGGGGGGGGGGGGAGACTTTCTTGATTTCAGTCTGTTGAGCGGTAGCTCTAGTATGTCGTTGTGTATAGACAATTCAGTGTTTCTGAGTATTTTATCGTATTCTCATAGTACAGCATCGTGTCTTTGTAGGTTTGGTGGTATTAAGTTACTCAACATAGGGAGCCAATAAACAGAAGTTGTTTTTATGATTCTAATGATAAGTCGCATTGTGGTGTTAAGCTGGCAGTCAATTAATTTGGTATGGCAGCTATTGAGCTAAACTGGAGCGCAGTACTCTGCTACCGAAAAAACCAATACGAGTGTGGATGTTCGTAATGTGGCTGCTGCTGCACCCAAAAAAAAGCCACATAATTTCTGGATGTTGTTTCTAGTTCTTATTTTTCCAACTGTGTTTGTTTTCTGCATGTTTCTTATATGATAAGATGCAATCATGTGTAACTCCTAGGTATTTAGGATATCTGGTATGGTGTAGAACTGAGTTTCCAAATCGGATGTGCAATTTGTCATGTGCAACATGTTTTTATATATATATATATATATATATATATATATAAACAAAACTGTGATTATACATATAAATTTCGACCAATTGGTATGGAATAGTTTCCAATAAAAGCTAAAAATTGCTTAAAGTCCTAAAGTATGCTAGATACCAAGTAGGCTGAATATGTGCCATCAAATTCTTGGAATTTTTATGCCACCATTATTGTTGATATTAGGGTGGTTAATCAGAATTTCACAGGCTTCTTTAAATTTTCTTTCATACCAGGGTTTTTGTATGAAGTAAAAAGCAGGTACTTTTCCAATCAATTTGGTGTAGGGTGTTGAGAGCATGATCTGAGAGGCCTGCTTCACCAAAATCGTTATACTTAATGTGTCTTTTGTGTTCTTTTTTTTACGTATAGGGATGTATAATCCCTATACACCTTACACCAAATTGATTAGAAAAGTATCTGTTCTTTACATCATACAAAAACCTGGTATGAAAGAAAATTTAAAGAAGCCTGTGAAATTCTGATTAACCGTCCTAATATCAACAATAATGGTGGCATAAAAATTCCAAACATTTGGATGGCACATTTTCAGCCTACTTAGTATCTAGCATAGGACTTTAAGCAATTTTTAGGTTTTATTAGAAACTATTCCATACCAATTGGTTGAAATTTATAAGTATAATCACAGTTTTGTTTTTTTATATATATATATATATATATATATATATATATATATATATATATATATATATATAAACATGTTGCTCTCCAGCCAAATTTAATTTTGTAACCTAATAGATAATAATAGGACTCTAGCTTTGATGTAGTAAAGGGTTTTTTTTTTTTTCCACCAGAGGTCAGGCCAATAATTGTTGTAATGGTTGGTCAGTAACTTTAGCAAACCATGTAGATTGTAGTGCAGCTTGTTTCTCTGTATATATATGTATGCTCCAGATGATGACCTTTATATGAAGGTCAAAACGTCGAGTGTTCATTTTGGTTTATATTAAACTAAAGTTTTTGCTCTAACACGGTAGTTATCTCCATAAATTATTTCCATGTTCTTTTGCATAATTGATGACTTTTAACTTGAATTTTGAAAAGTGACAATCATTTTTTTTTCAGATATTTTTATGGGCTAGTGCTCAAAATATTATTAATGCATTAACTTACTCCACCACCGAGTTGCAGATGTATGAATGCTTTTAGAATCAGCCGTTAATGACATCAATCGACAGAGTTAACAAAGGCTAGTGATTGGCAGAAGCCTGTTTGGAGAGACAAGGTACTGGCAGTTTTGTCATAGTAACTGCGGGTCTCTGAACCGTCGATTAAGATCATGTCAATTAAGACATGATCGTAATCGACACTATAAAACACAACATCAGACTGAAATAGAAGGAAAACTGAAGCTAGTGCTCAGGTCTGAGTTACAGAGAAAATATGTGATTAAGAAAAAGGAAAAAAATCAAAAGAAGATGAAATATGTTTGTTAAAAGAAGTTATGAAAGTTTGGCAATGACAGAAGTGTCCTAAGAAATTGCTTAAGCATTGGCCCAAAAAACAAAATTTTTTTCTGATGGAGAAGAAACTGTTAAGCCTAGTCTCCAAATATTTGCAAAATGTTTGGTGATAAAAATATTGAAGGAAAGTAGAAGAAACAGTTACAAGATGCACTGAAGAACTCTCTCATGATGTACCTGAGCAACTGAAAGACCTTGTCCATGCTTGTACTTTTTCTTTAGCTTTGAATGTATCTACTGACATGTTATGTAGTCCAGTTAAGCATTTTTAAGAGGAATTGATGATAATATTAATGTTTTTGAAGAAGTTATCGGTCTTGAATCACTTCATGGAAAAACAAGAGAATCACACATATTTGAGAAAGCGAATCATGCCTAGAAAATCTACAAGTACATTTTAGTAAACTCAGTATTTGTAATGATGGAGCACCGTCAATGATAGGTAAAGCCACTGGGACTGCAATTTTGCTTGGAAATTTTTTCTGTCGTCCTTTACTAAAATATCACTGCATTATACACCAAGAGTCACTGTATGGAAAAAGGTTAAATTTGCAGCATGCTATATTACTGGTTGTGAACTGTGTGAATAAACTTAGAGCAAGAGGATTAAACAGAAGAGAATTCAGAGAATATTGGGAAGTGTTAGATTTGGAATATGGCAATCTCATTCTTCATTGTGAGGTGCGCTGGCTTTCTAGGACAGGTTCTGAGTAGATTTTGGATACTGAAAAATACAGGTAACCAGCCGCATTATATTAATCAGTTTATGCAAGACTCAGATCGCATAGAAAAAGTAGGATTATGTTCCGAAATCGTTTTTTTTTTTAATTATATAAACAACGACATATCTAACAAAAAATATTTTTATTTAATTCAGGTAATTCATGTAAGTTAAGAAAACATATAAACTATGAAACAAAATACATAGTATAAACTTGTAAAAATACAAATTGTGTGTAAACTTCATTGCCCATAATGCATAAATGTTTTAGCCAAAATAAAATAAAGTGCATAATTTAATCGTCATCACTGTCTTCAAAATGAACATTTCGTACATGTTCTTCATTTATGAGTGGCCAGACGTCTTCATCACTTGAAATCTCTTGGATATCGTTTGTATAATTCTCATTGCATACTTCGACTGGTTTAGTTATCAAGAAGTCAGTAATAAGACCTTGCTTACCACTATGCTGCAATTTTTTTATTAAGGTTATAATATGGAGTTAAAACAAATATCCAATTGTCTCGTGAATTTTCCAGAGAGCTCTAAGGGATCATTATCTGTAAAATAGCTTCCTAACTTTTTGCCAAGTCCAATCCTTCTGCTAATTTCTTTAAACTGAATTCTTCAAGAGATTCATCACAATCAGAATCTTCGGCAGAACTTTCCATGCCACTTGGTTTGACGTCATCTATTAATTGTACCAGTTCCTCCTAATTTAAATATATTTCCCCATCAATTAATTCACTAATTTTGTTTTCAACCATATCGCAAAAGCCCTCTAAGTGACCATTACTATAAAAATAAAATTTTTACATAAAAAAGCATTACATATTGTATGTAACTCACCAGAAAATAAAGTGCTCAGCTTGAGATTAACACACTTATGATTTTTAATGCACTTTCCTGGCAGAAAATGAAGCCAACTTTCAACAATAAACACTTTATACAGTAAATAATTGATGTGCATGCATGCTAAAAGGTATTTCCCCTAATATAAATTCACTACTTATAACTATATGCACGATACAGGCAGATGCAAATTTAACGAAGATAAAATTTGATTTTTTAAGTCACGTGGCGAAAAATATATGAAAAGATAAAGGTTTACTACAATTTGTAGACCGTGTTTTTATTGAAACCGCGTTGTATAAGCATTGAACAAGAGTTACTACAATTTGTAAACTGCATTGTAAAAGTACCGCATTATACGAGGGTTACCTGTACTGTTCATAATTTTCTAGAAGAGAAAAATGAGCTGCATGAGGAAAGAACCCTTTTATGTGATAAAAAGCGGCTATTTGATTTAGCATTTTAGCTGATGCTACCAGCCATCTCAATATCTAAATTTGAAACTGTAGGGCAAGAACAAATTATTTCCTAGCTTAGCAAATGATATCAATGTGTTCAAGATGAAGTTAAAACTGTTTACTTTTCGGTTAGAAAATGAGGATTTGAGCCAGTTTCCACATTTAAAAGAGCAGAGTGAATGTGCTGAAGATAATGACAATTTTACAAAATATATAAAAAAAAATCAGGTTATTGCAAGAGTCAGTTGAAAGTAGTTTGTGATTTTGCTAAAGAAGAAGACTGCATACTTGCATTTATAAACCCATTTTAACTTAGTGAACAAAACATTATGAAGATGCCTTAACATACAAATGGAACTTACTGACTTGAAAACAAATTCATTACTGAACATGAAATCTGATGAGCTTCCCTCAGTCTCAAATGCTTCCAGCATGATTAATTACTAGCGATCATTACCCTGTGAGCATTTTCCGGAATTAATAAAATTTGCCCAGAGTTATATCTGTCATTTCAGAATGACATACAGATGTGAACAAGCATTTTTCAGCCAAAAAATTGATTAAAAACAAAATGACATCAGGATTGATTCAAATCTGAAGAATTCTCTGCTGCTCTCAGTAACTAATTTAACTTCAAACATTAAAAGCTTGATGAAATGAAAACAGACTCAAGTCTCATTATTATTATTATTACATGCCACCTCCAGGGAGCCCAATGAGTCATCAAGTACACCTACTCTACAACTCTGTCTCCACCAACTACAACGAACAGCAACTACCATCATCATCTACCCCAAACGTCATCTGCCACTCACTAGTATTTTCACAAACAATCACAAATATCCATGCCCACAGCAGGACTTAAACCTGCAGCCTTTTTTGCTGGAGAGCAGATACACTAACCACTCGGCCAACCAGGCCAGCAGTATGTAATAATTAAGGTAAGTAATATTTATCATCATCATCATCAAATTCCTGCCATGTACCCTCAAGGGGTGTACAGGATATGACAGTACTATATGAAAAAAATTACATCATTACTAATTTCCTATCTACAATTTTCCTCCAAATCAGTCTGTTACTTGTCAATACTCCAACAATATCAGATCTTATATTTCTATCGTCTAAGGCACTTTGTACCGTATCAATCCACCTATATCTTGGTCTTCCTCTGGGTCGTTTTCCTGCCAACCTGGCAGAGAACACTTGTTTTGCTAATCTTTCCTCTCCCATTCTATTTAAGTGACCATACCATCTGAGATTAGCTCTGCTAACGCATTCCTGGATGCTGACAATGTCAAGTTCTTTCCTAATATCCTCATTTTTAATATGATATTGCCATTGATGCCATCTGTTCACGCCTCTAATCTTCCTCAGGACTCTCATATCTGCGGTCTCTAGTCTTTGGTAAAGTGTTTTACTTCTGACCCAGCTCTCAGATCCATAAGTTAAAATTGGTTTGAACACTGTCTTGTATACAGCTAATTTAGTGTTCCGACTAATTTCTTTCTTATTCCATATGAATTTATTCAATTGACTTCCCACGATACCAGCTTTGCTGATTCTGTTGTCTATTTCTATATTTAGTTTACCATCTTCAGTAAAAATTGTGCCTAAGTAGCTGAAATGTTTTACTTGTTCCACAGGTTCTCCATTCACAACACAGTTGACATTTTCAATGATTCTGCCTATTTTCATTGTCTTTGTCTTTTTAATGCTGACCTTCATACCATATCTATTACAACAGCTATTCAATTTAGTCAGAGAATCTTGCAGACTTGTAGCAGATTTATTTAGAAGTATAACATCATCCGCATAAAGCAAAGAGATGACATTAACATCTCCAATTTTGATATCAGGTTTAATACCACATTCCTTCATAATGTGATCCATATAGATAATGAATAACAGAGAGGATAATGTACATCCTTGTCTCACACCAGATTTAACATTAAACCGTCTTCCTGTACTTCCATCAATTCTAACTGCTGACTCACAACTCAAATAAAGACTAAGTATTGCTTGATATAATGCCCCATTAACACCATATAACTGCAGCGTATTGAATAGCTTCTCTCTTGGCACCTTGTCATATGCCTTTTCCAAATCGACAAAACTTAAATACAGATCTTTGTTATATTCCCATGCTTTCTCGACTATTTGTCGTAAAGTGAAGATCTGATCCTGACAGCCTCTATTTGGCATGAATCCAGCTTGTTCTTCACCAAGCTTTTCTTCCACAATTCTTCTCAACCGTTTCTCAAGTATACTTGCATAGATCTTGCCAGGAACACTCAGTAGGGAAATACCTCTGTAATTCTCACATTCAGTTTTATTTCCCATTTTATATATGGGTACTATGAGAGCTCTACTCCAATCATCGGGAATTCGTCCCTCTGTCCAGGCTTTCTGAACTATGCAGTGCAGCCACTGTAAGACTCTTATACCACCATACTTCAGCATTTCTGGTCGAATATCATCTACTCCTGCTGCCTTTCCACATTTCAAGCCTTTGATGGCTTTTTCTACTTCAAGTATGGATATGTATTCCTGACTGCATGCCTGGTCAGTGTTTTTTATCACTGTGTTGTCATCACTGCTTGTTTCATTTAGCAGTTTTTCAAAGTAATTACTCCATACTTCAAGGATATCTTTTTCTCCTGTTTTCATTTCACCTTTATCATCTCTAATTCCTTTTACAGCACTCTTTCCTCCATTCCTAAGCTTCTTCAACAACCTCCAGAATATTTTGCCATCTTCTTGATATTTATTTTCTATATTCTTGCCAAAGTCCTTCCATGACTTTTGTTTAGCTAGTTTTACACACTGTTTAGCTTTCTTACATTTGTCTCTGTATTCTGTAAGAGTAAAAGCTGACTTATTTGCCAGGAACTTTTGATATGCTTTCTTCTTTTCCTTCACTGGCTCTTTAACTTCCTGTGTCCACTAGGGAGTTCTGATTTTTTTATCCTTGCACACAACCTCACCACATGCCTCTCTGGCAGAATCAATCAATGTTTCCTTCAGAGTTTGCCACTGAATCTCCAAGGTTTGATTCCTGTTCTGAAACACTTTCATTTTCTTTTCAATAATATTTCTGTATTTTAGTCTACAGTTCACATCTGAGAGCTGCTCAACTTTTATTCGCTTTAAAACTTTCTTACATGTTATTCTTTTCAATATGAAATTCAATTTTATCCTGCTCAAGACTAAATAGTGATCACTTCCAATTTCAAATCCTCTGTACACTCTGGTGTCCTGCACCAGGGAGAAAACATCACTATCAACAATAACATAGTCAATGAGACTTTTCTTATCCCTAGCCTCTTCTCTCCATGTGAATTTGTGCACATTTTTATGTTGGAACATGGTGTTAGTAATAACTAGTCCATGTCCTGAGCAGAAATCCAACAGATATTTGCCATTGTTATTAGCTTTGCTCTTTTCTCCAAATTTTCCCAAAATATTTTTGTATGTCTCACAATCATTTCCTACTCTGCTATTTAGATCCCCAACAAGGACCAACTTTTCCTTTTTCATTGTGTCAGTTGCTTTTTCTAAAGCCTCAAAAAATTCCTCCACTTCTACCTTAGTAGAACCTTCTGTGGGACCATAGGCACAAATAAGTCTCATTGTCCAGTTCCCCATTCTCATATTTGCCCACATTACTCTACTTGAGACTGACTGCCATTCAAGAAGATTAGCCTTGTATTTTGTGTTGAATACTATGGCTACTCCTTCTTTTCCTTGATTGTCATTGCCTGAATATAACATTTTGTATTTATTGCTCAGAAAGATCTCACCAGTTTTGGTCTTTTTTGTTTCAGTCACCCCTATTATGTCGATCTGGTACTTATCTAATTCCTCAGCTAGCTCCATTTCTTTGCCATTCAGGCTTCTTACGTTGAAAGTACTGATCTTTAACTCTGATGTTGAGTTGGGGTTTGTTTTCAGATTTGTTCCAGTAGCTGACTTTTCGATGTTCACCCTGGTTCCCTGGCGAAAACAACGGGGGCCTTGTTTAACCGGGCGACGCCCCAGCCGGCATGAAATTTTGTCATGTTGTACCATCATTTTTTATTTTGGTTTAACCAATAAGAATACAATTTGGTCGGCTAAATACCAAATTGCCAGCCCATCCTCGTTCGTTCAGTATCAAAGTAGATACCCAACAGGGTGCACCACGAGAAGGTGAGGATTGGACATTAGGTCAGAAGCCCTGGTCGGTTCTCCGCATTCCTTTAAAGGCTATGTGGAGGTCTCCTCTCAGTTATACAGCTTTGACCCTTAAGCGCCCCGTAATATTTATCTTGTTTTTATATTAAATCAATAAATCATGTCTATATTAAATATGTCTTTATTAACATTTTCTACAGGGAGTTTTTAAGGGTACAAGAGTTGTATGGCACATCTGAACTTGTATGTGAAAAAATTGGTGCATGGAACGTAAAAGGTTGCCCTCCCCCTGATCTATGTGGATCACATTATGAAGCAAAGTGACACTGTGCTGATATCAAAACTGGGGATGTTCACCTCAGCTCTTTATTTTATGCAGATTTTATACTCTTAAATCCAGTACAAAGTATACATGATTCTAAATGTTTATTACAACAGTTATTCTATAATTCAGCTGTTGTTGAGTTATGGAATAACTGTTGTAATGAAACCTGAATGAAAAACTATAAAACAAAGCAAAACATTTAAGCTATTTAGGCACAATTTTTAGTGAGGATGGCAAATTAAATATGGAAATAGACAACAGAATAAGCAAAACTGGTACAGTGGAGAGCCAGCATACATTTATATGCAATAAGAAAGAAATTAGTCCGAACACTAAACTAGCTGTATACAGGACAGATTTTAACTCATGGATCTGACGGCTGGATTAGAAATAAAATACTTAATCAAAGACTGGAGACTACAGATATGAAAGTTCTGAGAAAAAAATAAGGAGAATGAACTGATTACATCAATTGCATAACAATATTTAAAATGAGGATATTAGGAAGGAACTTAATATTGTTAGCATTCAGAAGTGTGAGAGAGCAGAGTTGACCTAAGGGGAATATGATCACTTGAACAAAATGGAAGAGAAGAGGTTAACAAAGGAAGTATTTTTTTCACAGGATGGTAGGAAAACTCAGAGGAAGAACAAGAACTAGTTTGATTGATACAGTAAGTAGTGCCTTAGAAGGTCAAAATATAAGCTCTGATGATATTGGAATTCTGACAGATACCAGATTAATTTGGAGAAATTTTTACAGAAAGTTAGTACTACAATGAAAAATTAAAATCATTGTTATCATAATAGCAATTCCGGCCTGGTTAGCATATCCGAGGACCTTTTTTAAGGTCCTCCCTCGATAAATGCACATTTTTTCTGTCTTCAGACTAATTCAAGATATAAGAGTGCACAGGAAATTTGAAACAGTAAGTGACAATTGGTAACAATTTACAGATGAGTATCCAACTGAAATGAGTTAAAATATTTAAATATTATTGGAGAAAAGTGAAACAGCAGGAAAACAAGAACTATAATATGATATAACAGTGGCAAAAATTGATGGACACAGAAAGCTGAAGAAACAGTCCAAAAAATAAATAAGTAAATAAAAAGAATTCCAAGTCACCACAGGAAAAAAAAAAATATATATATATATATATATATATATATATATATAATATAATATATATAGAAAATGTAGAAGAGCTGAATTACATGTAAAAATGTAATAAAATAAAATAATGGAAATAATATGAAAATGAATATTACCAAAATGATAAAATGTTCTGGCATATAGGAAAGAATGAAACAAAAGTGATCATAAAGATAATACAAAAACTAAAGATAAGAATATTATGGATCTCTGGAGTAATTACTTTCAAAAACTATTATGCAAGATAACAAGAACAGAACAGTCATTGATAAGATGAACACAAATATTTAGTAACATGTGGTCTCCATAACAGAAATTAAATTAAATAGACTTTCAATTAATTTCTGTTATGGAGACCACATGTTACTAAACAAGCACATTTATTAAAATAAACATAACTCAACAAGTTTCGTTAAGTCACTGGATTTACAACATCAAGGTTGCAGACTTGTATAAAAATACTAGAAAAAATTAATTACCTACAACATTCTTAAAAAACTGTCATTGTATTAATTAATGTGCAAGCATTTGAACAATGCTTGTTGATATTACAGTCTGTGGCATAAAGCACATGTCTCAGTTCTGTTGTTGTTGGATTTTTTTTGATGAATGCAGATCTAACAATCTCTAAAAGTTTAGTAAATTAAAACTTTCCAAGAAATTAGATTCCTGTTTAATCCTTTATGCAAGTGTAAGTAAAGAAAGTTTGTACACGAAGTACCTTCATGACTAAGTTACTTCTATAAAGAGGCTGGTGACTTCACATTAATTGCCTTGATATACCACAGTGCAAAGCACACACACACCCCTTTCAGACATGTATAATGCTATGCATTATGGAAAGGATCACTATCCATAATTGTTTCAACCTTTACTAAGGTGAAAAAATAAAAATAAACAGGTGTTCATGAGCATAGATAGAAAAAAAGGCTCAGCTATTTTATACCATCACGTAGCCAAAGGCTATCCATTTTTCCTTTTTCACCAGTCTCATGCACCTGAACAACCAAAAGTTCTAATTGAAACTAAAATCTTGAGATGAGGTGCACCTAGGTGGTTAAGCCTTATCTGAATTTACTGCCTTGAGTTGTTATTCTGTGCCTGGGATTGCTCTCCAGTCATCCCTGCAACTGACCATAACATCACAGTGAAATGAGAAGATGGTACCATTTGAAAAATCTCTCATAATAAAAATAGACAGAATTTTATCTCTTCCTGGTGAATAATGCATAATGTGGATAGCAAAAAATTTGGTATCTCCTAGAATGCTATTTTTTAAATACAAAAATCATCTGACTGAACAATAAATTTTTCATACTATAATATTGTAAAGCATTTGTATGTCATATTGCTGGTTTTCAAATCCATGTTTGTTCCCAACTTTCCATAAATATTTTAACAATGAGAAGAGAATTTCGATTTTCATTAATATTACAAAAATCAAAATTTTTGTATTGCTGACAAGTGTGTGTGTGGGGGGGGGGGGGGGATGATTACTGAAAAAAAAACTGTTCTATTGCAAGGCATGGAATGTCCAACACATTACATTATCTAAAAATTATAATCTTGATTTAACATTTATCCAAGCTTAAGCAAAACAAAGTTTGGACATGAAGTATATTCATATAGATGCATGTATATAAATGCAATGTACGTATCTTTACAGATATGTACAAAGTCTATGCATTATGGAAAAGGCCACTACCAGACTGGTTGCGAACTCTATTGAGGTCTCATCAGTGGGAGCATAGCATTATACATGTCTGTAAAGATATGTGCATTGCATTATGGGATACTAAGGCAAATAATGTGAAGTCGGTGTGTTGAGGCTTAAATGCTGTGAGGACATCATGTTAGAGGCTTAACGGATTGTATACAGCACTCAAAAAGGATTAAAACAGAATTTAATACTTCCTATATTTCGTCTCAATCACTCAGACATCTTCAAGGATTACAAAAAAACTAATGTAACATATACACAAATACCACACAATACTAAGTCAACCACGTGGGTGACTCTAAAGTCCAATCTAGCAGACAAAATATAGAAAATATTAAATACTTAAATATAAAGAGCCAACAGGCTTCATTTCGGCGATATAAACATTATTTAAATTAAGGGGATATTAAATCCCACATTGTTTTAAAACCGAATAAGAAACTCAAAGATTGGAATCAGAGAGTTTCATGCCGAATATAGTATAGTAAACTATAAAAGTATCGGCAACTACCAGCGTGAGCTAATGCACGTAGTCCAAGTACGTAGTACAAACTCGGGCAACTCGTATCAAAGGTGGAAAAAGTTCTGATCGCTATTCTTAGTATTTTCCATAATGTAAAGCCCATCTCCTAGGAGATGGGTTTTACATTATGATACATTATGACAAAAATGTGATGCGTCCAATACATCAGTGCATCTTATAAGGCACAATGAAAAATATGGTACTTTTTAAACATTTACGCACACACATATATAGAGAGAGAGACAGAGAGAGTGAGGAGCACAATGAGTCTTCTTTTGTAACTCTTATCATACTGATTTTGAAGTCAATGGAATCAAGGATACCAAATCTGAATTATCCTAACCAACCAATATAAAAAATATGATTTGATTATTCTTAACCAATATAAGCTCTAGTATCAATATACCAGCAAAGTGCAAGAAGTTTCAGAGAAGAAGAAACTAATTATATACATACCTTGACAAAAAGATTTTTCTTTTTTGTGTATGTTTCCCAGTCATTGACTATATATCCCCAAAGCTGCCACACATCTTCTCCATCTTCATCAACTGCACTATGTTGGCTGGTGCCAGATGTCACTGATACTAAACTGGTACATGATGACTTACGAGAATGGCCAGAAGTGAGGGAGTTGAGTGACTTAGCATCTGCTTCCAATAACCTAAAAAGATGTTATCTGTTAAATCACCAAGCCTTTGCAATTCTTTGAATGAGAAGTGACAAACATTCCTAATGAAAACTTATGCAATCTATAACAGTAAATTATACACAATGTACTGTATCTTTAAAAAATCATTTATAAAAAACAAAGCACTAAGAAAGCAGCATGTTGGCCATACTTTAAGTGGCTATGGGTTGACATTTTTTAGTGTTTTATCATTGTTGCCATTATGGTATTGCTCAGATAAACTGCATTCTCAACAATTAAAATAACATATCTAGTTGACATTTCAACCAGAAAGCATCTATTAAACTGCAGGTAATCACTTGCTTTCCAAGTACTTTGCTCACTTTTTTAAGCATGAAGCAAGTAAAATAGTTGGTCAAAATCAGCTGATGATGTGGTTTGCAGCTATCTGGCATTTAATTTCTTCTTCCTCCTCCTTCACAATCAGACCATTTTGGCTTAATTATGCAAAAATTTTCAACTTACCTCAAAATAACTAAAACAATATTCCAAGTTTAGTCAAAATAATTTGAATAATGCAGTCAGTAGAGGTGTTGCAAAGGAATTACACACATAACTCCATTTTTGTCTTATTTACCAGAATTTCTCAAATGATTTTTAGACAACATCATTCCAGTTTCATTGAAATTGGTTGAATGATGCAAGAGCAGCATCTGTGAAGAAAGTAAACCTGCCTTTCCCTACAATCCACTTTCATTTTAAATGCAATGAATTTTTCAGAGGCAACATCAGAAACAGCCAAATTGTAAATTTAGTGAAAATCAGTCAACTAATGTGATCTATAAAAGTTGTCTGCAAAAGTAGAAGAGGAGAAAAAATATGCTATTTTTGTCCATTTCTTGTTGTTATCACAGTACTTTAGCTCTTCCATTAATTAGATTTAGTCATTAAAATCTGACAGATTGTCCAGTCAAATACCTCTGAAGAATGAAACTGGTAGACGACAATATTCAGCTTAGATCACAATTTTACAGTACAGGCAGTCCCCAGGTTATGGAGGACCAGACTTAAGGCGATCTGTACTTACGAACAGGCTCCCCATAAGGATAATTAATAATTAAAGTAATAATTTGGGAACTAATTTCTTTTGCACATGTAAACAAATCTGCACTTCGGCGGATTATTAAAGCAGCTGTTCCCATTATTTGGAAGTCAAATTTAAGAGCCTGGGTCACACTAATCCTGCTGTGGAATATTATTGTTTGGAAAAAAAATTCCCTTTAAAATTCTGCCTGTGCTGGACAATGCTCCTGGACATCCAACATCTTTAGATGACCTTCACCCTAATGTAAAGGTCATATTTTTACCACCTAACAATACATCGTTACTACAACCAATGAACCAGGGAGTCATTTCTGCATTTAAAGCTTATTAATTACAGCATGCATTCCTGCAAGCAGTCAGGGCTATGAAAGATGATGTGATGACCTTGAGAGAGTTCTGGAAGAATTATAAAATCCATGATGATATTAAAAACACTGCTGATTCTTGGGAGGAAGAGAATAATCGACAATTAAAGGGGTGTGGAACAAACTGTGCCTTCAATTCTGTGATGATTTTCGTGGCTTCAAAGAAGAAGACGGCATTGCCATTGCCAGAAAAGCTGTGGTGGATAGTAACAATGCACTGCAAATGGACATCAATGAAAATGTCATTGACTTACTAGAGTCCCATTCACAAGAATTAACCAATGAAGACCTTATGGAGATAGAGAAGTAGCTGATAGAAACACAAGAACACAAAGAATCAGAAGATCCGAGCCGAGAATCGTCTCGGTAAGAATTAGCTGAGGCCTTTCGTCTCATTGAAGCAGGATTTGCTAAGCTTGATCTTTGCAAAATCCTAACATTGAGGTTAGGATTTTGCAAAGGTTTACCATGCAGTTAGTGAGAACATCAGCTGCTACAAGGCATTTTATGTTGAAAAAAAGAAAAAAGGCTGTGCAAACACAACACTAGATAACATTTTTTCAAGAAACCAACTTCAGTGGTAAGCTCCTCTCCTCCAGCAACAGAATCAAATCCTGATTCTCCAGCACCAGGTCCATCCTCTCTAGCACCATCTCTGTCATCATCTTCCGATTAATGTTAGTCTACCTTCTTGCCTCAAAAATGCCCCTTCCAGCAAGCAAGACATGGATGTAACCTTTAATATTCTTTTTTTGAAATTTCTCCTATCTAAGCTTTTTGTATGAGTTTGTTTTTATGTTCTATTTGTTTGAATTAAAAGAAAGAGCACAATAGTTTCTGTAACTTATTATTACAGTACAGGGGTATTATTATTATTACCATATATGCATCATTATAGTATTATCATTATTATTACCATATATGTGCTGTTCATCAGGGATCGAGTTACATACAAATCCGACTTAAAGACGTTCTCAGGAATGTATCTCGTATGTAACCTGGGGACTGAATTTGGAAAATAATTTTTATAAAAAGGGTAGTTAGTGACATTTTTTTTCCTGTTTATGTCAATCCTGCTTGCAGAGGTTGTAAACCTATATTACATTTAGTACTGTGACTGGTTTAAGCATCAACTAATCCAAAAACCCTTCTAGTGAATGTGGCTAGAATTTTTATCCAGTTGCTTCAGCTTTCTAATAAGCATGGAAGTGATTTTACACCATACAATAATCATTACACTTAAAGACTTTTTTGCCTTTAGGTGTTAATGATCATACCATTTTGGTTTAACTGTGCAAAAATTCTCAAATTATCTTAAAATAACTAAGAAACAACACTATTCCAAGTCTGGTCAAAATAATTTAAATAATTTAGGAGTAGATGAAAATGAGTATTTATAACAACCAGTTGCATGAGAAGTACAAAGAGCAGGCGAGGAAAATAACTAGCTTGATAAGGGTAGCAAAAATGCAGTATGAGCAGCAGTTAGCTAAAGCAGCCAAAAAAAATCCTAAGGAGTTTTTTCGATATGTCGCCAGTAGAAGAAAGAATGATTATGGTAGGATGGGATTGATTGGTGAAAACAGAGGAATGATAAAAACTGCGGAGAATATAGTTGAGATATTTAGTGAACAATTTCTAAAGGTATTTCATTCTTGTGAATGTAGCATCATGCAGAACTTGAAAGCAGTGGGAAAGGAGGAACTGTTAGTAAGTGAACAGGAGGTATATGAGGAATTGAATAGACTTTATGTAAATAAGGCTGTGGGACTTGATGCTATTTCATCACGTGTCTTGAGGGAATGTGCTAGAGAGTTAACAACAGCTTTTGTATATCTTTTCAACATCTCACTGGGTCAAGTTCCAAAAGAGTGGAAAGAGGGTAAAATTGTTCCAATTCATAAGGGAGGTGATAAGAGTAAGGCTTTGAATTATAGACCAGTCTATGTGCCTGGAGTTGCGGTCAAGGTATTAGAGAAGTTAGTCAGGAATAAGATTCAGAATTGGGTTGACAACAGAAAAATACTCTTTAGCGGCCAGCATGGATTTACTAAAGGAAGATCGTGCTTTAGCAACCGGCTTACTTTTTATAATAAAGTGACAAATGCGTTGGATAAGGGTGTTGCATATACAGTGGTATATTTAGATTTTGCAAAGGCATTTGATAAATTGCCACATGACAAGCTGGTAATTAAATTGGAACAATTGGTATCAGCGAGTTGTCTATGGAGGAGCGATATCCCAGAAGAGGAAAGTTAATAGTGGTGTACCTCAAGGGTCTGTTTTGGGTCCATTACTGTTTAATTTGTATGTAAATGATATCTGGAGAGAGATCTGAATGGTGATGTGTAGTTGTTTGCAGATGATGCAAAGTTGGGTAGAGCTATCAGGAGTAGCGTGGATGCTGTAGCTTTGCAAGAGGACTTGAATACACTGGCTGGATGGGTAAATAAGTGGGGATGTCAATTCAATGTTTCAAAGTGTAAGGTTTTGAAATTTGGGAAGCAGAGATGGGATGTAAAGTACACAATCGGTGCAAACATATTGGAAGAGGTAGAGGAGATGAGAGATCTAGAAGTGATTGTAGACAAGGACCTAAAATTTCACAGGGACATGTTACTAAAATTGTGAAGACAACACAGCGGATAACGGGAATGATGCAGAGGACATTGACTTGTAGAAGTAAGGATGTTATGGTTCTTTTGTATAAGGCTTTGATCAGGCCACATATGGATTACTGTGCACAGATCTGGTCACCTGGTTTTCAAAAAGATGAAATTGTGTTGGAAAAAGTTCAGAGGCAATTGACTAAGGTGGTTTCTGGTCTCTGGAATGTAGAGTATGAAGACAGATTGACAAAATGCAATTTGCAGAAATAGGTGGATAGAAGGAGGAGGGGGGGAGATATGATTGAGACATAAGCTGTTAAGAGGTTATTACCAGATTAATGTCGGGGAGGTTTTGTACAGAATGGGTGAGGATAGCAGGAGAACAAGAGGTCATTCCTGGAAGCTGTATAAGGAGGGTGAGCAAGGGAGCGAGGAGCAGGTTTTTTGCATGGAGAGTGGTGAGTGATTAGAATGCTTTGCCTGAGAGTGTGGTGAGTGCAGAGACAGTGAATATATTTAAGGCACAGTATGATAAACTGTGTGTATAACAGTGGACCTCCCACGATGAGTCTTTGACTCCATGCAGGTTTTTATAATAATAATAGATCATTAATGCCTAAATGGTAAATATCTTTAGGTGTTAATGATCACAAGCATTTATTCCACAGTGAGATTCTAGCCCATAGCTGATAGCCTGAAAATGCTACCCATGAATTCAGCCAGTCCAGTCACTGTCTGGCTGAATCAAGTGTGATAAAGTGAATCAAAGTGATGAAGTGACTCTTCATCACCTTTTTAGAGACACTACATTGAAGTCATATCAGAGACTTCAAAGTTGATTAACAAAAATGATAATTAGTACACGTAACTGCATAATAAAATACTTTAATAATGAAACGGAAATTGAAATGAAGAAAGAAATTAGACAGGTTGCACTAAATTTCAATATTCTAATAGATGAAATAACTGAATTAAAAGATAATATAGCAAATCTGATTTGATTTGCTATGCAGATGACACAATAATGGTTGAAGACAGAAGATAAAAATAAAATACTTCTCTTCACAAATTAACAGATCTGCCAAAAATATAACATGGAAACAGCTACAGAAAAAAAATCCAAAATGCTTGTAATTAGTAGACGACCTACCAGATGTAATTGACAAATAAATATAATAAGTGATGAATTTTAAATATGTAGAAATTTGGATCAATTTAAAAGGAACAGAAAGAGCAACCATTTAAGGCAAATCAGATTTTTTTTTTTTTTGGATATTTAAAAAGAGCAATTTAGAAGAGTGAGAATTTAAATAACATAAGGCCAAGTTTAATTTGTGCATCTGAAACAGTTAAGGTATGTTTCAGATGCACTGTTAAACATTAGTATAAAAATGCAAACACTTTAGGAAAATTGTGGAGAAAAATGAAATCTGATAAGATCAGAAATGAAGAAATATACTTTTTTTTTTATATACTCATTAAAATCTGACAGATTGTCCAATCAAATACCTCTGAAGAATGAAACTGGTAGACAACAATATTCAGCTTAGATCACAATTCCAACATACAGGTGGTCCCCAGGTTATGGAAGACCTGACTTAAGGCATTCTGTACTTACAAACTTACTATTCCCGCAAGGGGAATAGTATATTAATATACTATTCCTGCAAGCTCTCTGGTCAACTTTCAAATACGAAACTTTTATAATTTCTGTATTCGGCTCTGAAATTATGTTGGATTAATATCCACTTAATTTATATAATTTTGCATCGTTGAATCGAAGCCTTTTGGCTCTTTATTTTAGTCAATACTTTTTTTTTTTTTCCTTTTACAACCAGAAAGCGAATAATAGAAAGGTATTAAAAACATATACCATGAAGCCGCAGGAAAAAAAAAAAAAAAAAAAAAAACACTAGGAGTGCATAGAAGAAAAGACAAAGAATGGATATCTTCCCGCACAAAACTAAAAAAAGAAACAAAGAAAAAAAATAATACAAGATAAGAATAACATCAGTTTACAGTTTACAAATAAAAAGAAATACATAGAAATTAGGAAAAATACAAGAAAAGATGGGAGTTTAAGTGTATTGAAAGCCTACTAAATGAGGCAGAAATTGCAGCTACTAGAGGTTATACTAAAAGATAACCTCTACAAGAACAGTGACAGTGCAAGAAAAGAAGAGGAGGTATTATTAAAGAATAACATGGAAATAAAATAAACAATGATAAAAAGAAAATAGAAAGATGGGTAGAATACTTCAGAGATAATGAACAGAAAAAAACTTGAAGAAAGTCAAATACCAGAAAGAAAAGAAAATTAAAAATGGACACTAAAGAAATGAAAAAACAGTGAAATAAAAAAAAAAAAAAACCACTAAAAGAAAGTAAAAATGGAAAAACAGCTGGTATACCAATTGAACTATTAAAGCAGATGTAGATTTAACAGTGAATATACTATCTATTATTTATGCAAGAAGAGTGGCCAGATGAATGGAATATTGTGTTACTGATAAAAATAGCAAAAAAGAAAATTTAACTTATTTCAATAATTGGAAAGGAATATCATTATTAAACAGGTAAAATACTAACAGAAATAATACTAGAAAAAAATATATAAAAATAAAAGAAATAGACCAAAAGCTAATAGAAACACAAGTAGGATTTAGAGCCAACAGGTCATGTATAGATCAAATAGCAACTAAGAATAATAACAGAACAGTCACTTTATATCAACTTTGCTGATTTTGAAAAGGCTTTTTTTTTTGCGTGATGGCATCGACAGAGAAGCAATATGGAAATTAATGTCATTATGGAATACCATGTAAAATTATCAACATAGTTTATTATTATGTGATACCTCCAGGGAGTCCAAAGACTCATTGACAGAGGGCATCTACTCTACAACTCTCTGTCTCCACCACCCACTCAGTCCACGAACTACAACAAACTGCAACTCCACCAATGCCATCTACCGTCCACCACTTTCATAGACAATCACCAACATCCATGCCTACGGTGGGATTCAAACCTGCAGCCTTTTTTGGCTGGAGAGAGGATATGCTAACCACTCAGCCAACCAGAAATGCTTGAAATTAAAACAGGAGTTAGACAGGGATACATTCTCTCTACAACAATATTTCTTATTGTTGTAAACTGGGTTATGAGAAATGTCATAAAAACACAAAACGAATACAGTGGAATTCAATAGAACAGCTATATGATCTGGATTTTGCAGATGATTATATATTTACTGACACACACACGACAACAACATATGAAGACAAAAACAAAACTCAATTAAGAAGCTTGACTGTTGGATTATGAATAAATAAAACAAAAACAAAAATGATAAAAATAAATAAACAAAAAATTAATGAATGGCCAAATTTTAGAAACAGTGGAGAACTTTAATTACATAGGATCAATAATAAATAAACAGAGAGGAGCAGAGAAAGATATGAAATCTGAGAAGCATGTAAGGAGAAACAAGTTCATTTCATGAACATACAGAATGAATTCGAGGAATGGATAGAGCTGTAGAGAGAGAGAGAGAGAGAGATGGAATACTTTTAAACGGATACAGTGTCAGCTGGAAACTGTTTGCAAGAGAGAATAATGACTGAAGTGAATGGAAGACACGAGGAAGCAAGAGGTGATGTGGTAGAGCAGGAAAGCAGAATAGGAGAATTTCTGAATGAAGAGGTAAGTGGCAGGAATGTAAAGAGTGCAAAGGTACATAAGACAGACAAGGAAACAGAGGAGGGGATCAGGATGTGGATGATGGATGATGGATACAGAAGTGTAAATGTAAAAGAAAGGATTAAGATGGGGATGCAAGAGGCAACTTTTAGGTCTGGGGAGAGTAAGATCAGAAATGGGCTAGTACTTATGTTTACAAATGCCAAAAGTATTTGAAATAAGGGAGATGAAATCATGGCATTAACAGAGTATAAAACTTGAAGTAAGTGAGACATGATTGGACAAGGATGATATTCTGACAGGAATAGAAATAGGATTTTTATGTGAAAACAGACAGAGCAGAAAGGGAGGAAAAGTGCTATTAATGGTAACAAAGGAGTTATGCCCATCCAAGGTGGGGATAAAAGGAACAAACAGTGGCAGTGGTTTTGAGGCATTATGGTATGATGTGAAGTAGAGGCAGACAGGATGAAAGATTTAGTTGGGTGTGGCTATAGGCCTAGTAATATGGATAACCACGAGGAGATGTATAGGCAAATTAGTCTGGTTAATAAGAAAACTTATTATGGTGATTTTGATTATGGTAATATATTCATCAAATAAAGGTAGTTGCAAAATAAATGAATAAAGAAGTGAGGCATGCTGTTCATTAGAAGACATTATGGAGATAGCACAAGATGAGTGGTAATAGTCAGTTGCATGAGGAAAGAGGGGGGGGTACAAAGAGCAGACAAGAAAAGTGACTTGCTAAGGTAGCAAAAGTGCAGTTAGCAAATGAGGGCAAAAGAAATTCTAAGGAGTTCTGATGTGTGGCCATTAGAAGAAAGAATGCCTTGTAGAAGTCCAACCCCACATCCGAGGCATTTGCCCACATGCAAGGCTTCCGGAAGTGGCAAGAAGTAGGGGTTTGAAGTGCCAATGCGGTAGCATGAAATTTTTTTAAGAGTTGGATGGTTACATCAAACCCAGAAAACTTTCTAGTATCTTACCCAAGTTTTCTTTTGTCTAACCCTCTACCACTTTTTTTTTTTTTCCACTTGGATGGTTACATCAAACCCTGCAGAGAAACACCCTGAAAATTGCTGGCTAACAGGCCTCTGGCAAACCCAATTCCATGAAGAGAGTCTGTTCTGATCACAAACTTACTACAGTGTCCAGGGTAGCTGACACGTCGAAAACTGTCGTCCGGGATCTCGATGAGAAATATGCTATGAGGACTCTCAACAACATGCTTCAGCTAAACATCAACAGCACTCAAAAAAAGATGAAAGAACTTAAGAAAATTTTATACAAAAATAACATCCACATTGTATGCTTACAAGAAATGAAACTAAATCAAAATCTGAAGCTTCAAAACAGGCTATTCAACATTAAGGAAAGACAGACTGGATCGTTCTGGCAGAGGTCTAGCTATACTCCTACGGACCAAACACATCGAATATAAAGAAACCGTATCAACTACAAACAGCAGTATAAATAGTAACGCAGAGGCTCAAGCAGTCAAGATATTTCTACCGAAACGCATTATTACAATAGTCAATGCATATCACCCAGACAACACAGATATAAATACAGAATTACTTCAACAAGTAAGTCAAACAATGTCAGACACAAAGATCCTTTTAGGAGATCTAAATGCCAAAAGCCCAACTTGGGGATCACCACAACTAGATCGGAAAGGAGCACAAACAGAAGACATAATTGATGATCTAAATCTTGAGATCATAAACAACAGGCAAAATATCTGTCAAAAACAACTGGCACAGAATCAGCATAGATATCACAGCAGTAGATTATGAAACTGCGAGTCTTACCCAGTGGAAAATACTGAACAATGCCATCAGTGATCATAGACCTATTATCACAACCATTAATTTGTAACTAGACCAAAAACCACAGACAAAGAGATCTTGGAACTTCAGAAAAGCAAATTGTCCTAAATACACACAACTATTAAAAACATATTGCACTGGTACACCCACTAGTAAAGAACTTGATCAACAACTACTAGAACTAACTAACAACATACAGAAAACTGCAAAAAATTCAATTTCTAGAGGTCTCATAAAGATCACAATATCAGTGCTATGATCACTGAAAGAGTTATTATCAATGAACAGTTAAAACAAAATAATACAGAAGACAACAGAAAGAAGTTAATAGAATTAACTCAAAACATAGAAGATGAAATTTCTAACTGCAAACAAATATAGCAGGAAGAATTCTGCAATAGACTAGACCAGTGGTTCCCAAAGTGTGTGCCGTGGCACCCTTGGGAGCCATGACTTCCTCACAGGGGCACTGCGATTACAAAATTTCCATAATTTTATTTCCATTTTCAATTCAATGTGATAGGACACGACATCTAGCGGACATGGTGCAAACCAGTAACTCACTTAGTAATAACTGTTTGCAGAAGCCTCTACAAATGGTTATTCTCTACAATAATCAAGTTTCTTTGTGTCATATACAAATAGCTGTCGGTTTCGCAGGGTCTTAGTATTGAATTAGTTTTCGGAGATTGTATCAAATGAATATTGTTGTGATTTAGTCAAGTGAAGTTTTTGAAGTATTTCTTCTCGTATGTATTTTTAAAAATGGATCAGTTTTTACTGAACAGTAATAAGCATTGTGAGAGAGAAAATAAAGAGGGCACACTGTCAAATAGTGGCAAGAGTGTGAAGAAGCGTAAATATCGAAAATATGATGACGGTTATTTGGATTTTGGTTTTACGTCGACAGAAGTCAATGGTGAAGGGAGGCAGCAGTGTGTCATGTGTATGACAGTTTTGGCACCAGAGTGCATGCTACCAAGTAAGTTGAAATGCCATTTAGAAACCAATCATCCCAGCGTAGTTAATACATCTCGTGACTACTTTACCAGAAAGTTAAAAGAGTTAAATCAGCAAAAAGGTGGTTTTTATAAGCAGGCGTCAATACTAAGCAATGCTTTGCTAGCATCTTACAAGGTGGCACATAGAATCACAAAATATAATAAGCCTCATACCATCGCAGAAGAACTCATTCTACCGGCTGCTGTAGATATGGTGAACATTATGATCGGTGAGTCTGCTGGGAAGCTGCTTTCAAAAGTGCCTTTGTCCAATAACACCATCAGTCACAGAATACAGCACATAGCGAAGGATCTCAATGATCAATTAATTGAAAAAAATAAAAGAGAAGGAATTTGGGTTGCACATGAGTTTTGGATGAGGCCACAGATAATGATGATGCTCACTTGATTTGCTATGTACAATTTATACATGGTAATGACATTGTAGAAGACCTCGACAATGACTGTAGAAGACTTTCGGATATAAAAGTATCAAGGATCGCTAACAAGTCTTGAGCCTTATCACTGCTGGTGCTAAGGCTCAAGACTTGTTCGAGATCCTTGATACTTTTATATCCGAAAATAATTTGAAGTGGACTAAGTGCACTGGTGTCTGTACTGATGGTGCTCGTTCTATGTCCAGCTGTTATGGAGGTTTGCGGGCACTTATTCGAAGCAAAGCCCCTGATGCACTGTGGACCCATTGCGTTATTCACAGGGAAGCACTCGCATCGAAATATCTGAGTCCTACATTGAACCAGGTCTTAGAATATGTAGTGAATGTAGTAAACTTTATAAAAAAATGGCCATTGAAGGCAAGGTTTTTCAAAAAACTATACGAGGATATGGAATCTGAGCACACGTCTTCGTTGTGCTACAGCACTTCGCAATGGCTCTCTCGTGGTAATGTTTTGTCTCGTACATTTGAACTGCAACAGGAAATTTATATTTTTCTTAAAGAGGAAGACCACAAGTATACCGAAAATTTTGTGAAAGAAGATTTTTTGGTAAAACTAGCATACTTATGTGATATTTTTGAAAAGATGAATGCTCTGAATCTCTCCCTGCAGGGATGCAACATGCACCTTTAAAATCCACTGAGAAAATTTCAGCTTTTATAAAAAACTAAAACTATGAAAAAGAATAACGAATGAAGACGGAGGCAAAGAATGTTTCCCCTTGTTACAACAGTTTTTGACCTCCAATGGAGTTCATTTCTCTTGAGGTATGAAATCCATTTTCAAAAAACACATATCGCAGCTTATCCCCTAGTTTGGGAAATATTTTCAAAATGATAATATCAATAAATTTGCATGGATTCAAGATCCATTTAATGCTAGTGCTCCATCTGAATTTACTGCTGCCGAAGAAGAAGAGAATCTCATTGAGTTGTGTTGCAACAATACGTTGAAAACAAAATTTAGCAGCATGAAATTAACTGAATTTTGGATATCAGTAAAAGATGAATATCCCCTTCTGAGTGAAAAAGATCAGAGAATTTTAATTTCATTTGCGACTTCTTATTTGTGCGAAGCTGGATTTTCGGCAGTCACTGTGATAAAAACTAAGTATTGTGCGAAAATCAATGTGGAGAAGGAAATGAGGGTGGCTGTGTCCAGTTTGATTCCAAGATTTGAGAAAATGTGTGGTTATCAACAGGCTTATCCATCCCACTAATGATGATTAGTTGAATTTGTTCAATTAATTTTTTTTGTGATCTTAAATATGTTTTATTTATTTTTACCTAACCCTTGAATTAAAAAAATTGTTCGCTATTTCGCAAAGTGTACTTGTTAGAATTTGACATGGGTGCCTTGGGAAAACCTAGATTCAGCAAGGGTGCCGAGAATCGAAAAAGTTTGCGAACCACTGGACTAGACCCAAGAAAAGACTCACAACACTGGAACATCATCACATTTTAAACAATGCAACACTTCCAGATACTGATCACTCTTCAAACACAGTCTCCTCAGGAACCAATACAGTAGCAGCAACAAACAAACAAACTTGTGGCAAATTTACTAGCCAAACATTACTCTAATGCAAGTAAGCTGCAATACAACAAAGAAGACAAAAAGTGCAGGAATATTGCAAAACAACTGCTAATACAATCCAGAACCTATCCCTCTGAAGACATCATTACTCAGGACCTCACAATGACAGAATTAGAAACAGCAATTAGTCAAACTGACCCTGCCAAATCACCCGGAATTGATCTTATCTTTCGAGATATGATTAGCCACCTTACAGGTCAAAATTCATAACTGAATTTTGGATATCAGTAAAAGATGAATATCCCCTTCTGAGTGAAAAAGATCAGAGAATTTTAATTTCATTTGCGACTTCTTATTTGTGCGAAGCTGGATTTTCGGCAGTCACTGTGATAAAAACTAAGTATTGTGCGAAAATCAATGTGGAGAAGGAAATGAGGGTGGCTGTGTCCAGTTTGATTCCAAGATTTGAGAAAATGTGTGGTTATCAACAGGCTTATCCATCCCACTAATGATGATTAGTTGAATTTGTTCAATTAATTTTTTTTGTGATCTTAAATATGTTTTATTTATTTTTACCTAACCCTTGAATTAAAAAAATTGTTCGCTATTTCGCAAAGTGTACTTGTTAGAATTTGACATGGGTGCCTTGGGAAAACCTAGATTCAGCAAGGGTGCCGAGAATCGAAAAAGTTTGGGAACCACTGGACTAGACCCAAGAAAAGACTCACAACACTGGAACATCATCACATTTTAAACAATGCAACACTTCCAGATACTGATCACTCTTCAAACACAGTCTCCTCAGGAACCAATACAGTAGCAGCAACAAACAAACAAACTTGTGGCAAATTTACTAGCCAAACATTACTCTAATGCAAGTAAGCTGCAATACAACAAAGAAGACAAAAAGTGCAGGAATATTGCAAAACAACTGCTAATACAATCCAGAACCTATCCCTCTGAAGACATCATTACTCAGGACCTCACAATGACAGAATTAGAAACAGCAATTAGTCAAACTGACCCTGCCAAATCACCCGGAATTGATCTTATCTTTCGAGATATGATTAGCCACCTTACAGGTCATTATGGATCAAATACACATCCCATATGCTTCGTATCCATCATATATTTCAATGTAATATGAATGGTATTACAATTTTAATATGCACTTCGCATCCATGATTAACGTCTATAGACGTCTTGGCCAGTAGTGTGGTTAAAAACATGGGAAAAATAGCCAAATCTGTCTTCTGCACACCTTTTGGAATGCAGGTAAACTACCAAAAATCTGGAAAAGATCAGTCATTATACCCTTACTAAAACCTAACAAAAACCCTAGTGACTGTAACAGCTACAGACCAATAGCTTTGACTAGCACTCTTTGTAAGCTAAACGAAAGAATAATACATACCAGACTTATGAATTGGCTCTTAGAAAATAACAAGATCAACTTCTACCAAACTGCATACAGGTCTCAAACACAGTACAGAAGATCAATTATTTTATCTTTGCCAATTAGTCTTAGAAGGCTTGCAAGAAAAACCACCAAAGAAGACAACAGTAATATTCTTGGATCTCACAACTGCCTATGATCGCGTCTGGAGACAAAAGTTAATAAAAATTGCATATGATAGCAGAATAAGAGGGAATGCATTAATTTGGATTTCAGATTTCAGGAAAGGAAGAAAAATGAAAGTAAAAGTTAATGGAATTTATTTCAATATGCATCGAACTTGGGCTGAAGTCCCACAAGGTTCTGTTTCAAGCTCGCTCCTATTTCTCATCTATATTATTATTATTATCTCAGGCAACTCCAAGGAGTCGACAGACTCATCGAGGAAGGCCCTAACATCATGTAAAGCAACTGTTAGACATTCACACAGTATCTATCATACCTCACCTTGAACTCAATCACAGTCATAGCACCCACAACAGACTCTGGCAACTTATTCCACTCATTCACCACTCTCCAAGTAAAAAATCCAGTTCTAACACCCCTGCTAACCACACTCTTGCCCAGCTTCCATGGATGGATCCTAGTCCTCCCACTATTCTCAAAAATATCTTCTGGATTAATCCTATAGAAACCCTTCAGTAATTTGAATGTCTCAATCATATCACCCCTTTTCCACCTATCAACCAATTTTTGTAACCCACAAATCTTCAACCTGTTCTCATAAGGTTAATTCCACAGACCTGCTATCATCTTGGTCACTCATCTTGGATCCTCTCTACCTCTTCCCCATCAAGAAGAAACCATGGTGCCCATATCTGGGCACAGTAGTCTAGATGGGGTCTTATCGAGGCTCGATATACAGGAACAATAACTTGTTTGTCCCTGCTTGTTAAAGTATTTTTCAGCAACCAAGTGATTTGATGAGCTGTTTTGGCCACTTTTGCAAAGTGCCCCCTAAACTTCAACTCCCTATCCAAAAACACTCCCAAATCCCTGGCCTCATCAATCTCCTGGAGTACGGTTCCACCAATATGATATACTGCTGCTAATCTTTTCACTCCAAAATGCATAACCTTACACTTTGAGACATTAAATTGACATCTATTTTCCCTAGTCCAGTCCTCCAAACTATCCAAATCATCCTGCAAAATTCTGACATCCTGTGCACTCACAATTGCTCTACCCAGCTTTGCATCATCAGCAAACAGGTGAACACTTCCTCTCAGATCCTTTCCTATATCGTTAATGAACAAATTGAAAAGTAGTGGTCCAAGAACAGAACCCTGCAGCACACCACTAGTCACAAGCCGTTTTTTGGACTCAATTCCTGAATAAATCACTCTCTGGTATATCTCTGGCATACCGCCCTCCTATCCATCTCACCAACCCCATCTGCTCCAGTTTACTGATTAGAGTAACATGTGGTATCCTGTCAAAGGCCTTGGCAAGGTCCAGTAGAATCACTGTAAACCCATTACCCTTATCCAGTTCAGCTGTCACTGTGTTATAAAACGTGAGCAAGTTACTGAGGCATGATCTACCCTTCACAAAACCATGTTGTCCCCCATACAGTATCCCATTTTTATCTATCCAGTCCCATATTTTTCTCTTGACTAATTTCTACAAGACCTTGACAATGATGCCTGATATGCTAATCAGTCGGTAATTTACAATATCAGTCCTGAAACCTCCTTTATGCAGTGGAACTATTTTCCCCTTTTTCCACCCCTTTGGGACTAATCCAGACCAGAGACTCAAATTAAACAAAATGGTAAAGGGTATTGACAATTCTTTAGCCGCTTCACGTACAACACGAGCTGGTATACCATCCAATCCCACAGATGTATTGACATTGAGGTTTTGCAATAGTCTGCTCACCTCCACTTCATTCACCACAATTCCCGTATAATCTATTGGTTCATTCATTTCTGCAATGTCACCACCTGGAAGATATATTCTTGCAAAATGCTCACTCAGTAATTCAACTATATCAGCTGAGTTGGTTACCTCCCTACCATCGGCATTCTTTAAAATCGTTCTACCATATACATTTTTTCTTTTACTTGCAGCATATCGAAAAAACTGTTTAGGATTCTCCTTAGCCTGCATGGCCAATGTTCTTTCATAATCCTTTTTTGCTTTTCTTACCACACTCGTTACCCTTCTGGCCTGCGCTTTATACTGTTCATGTGCCTGTAGGTCACCTTTCTCCATAAATTCCCTCCATAGTTGTTTCTTTTATTGCAGCTCAAGCTTAATGGTGTTATTCATCCATTTAACCCCACTTGATTTATTATCCAGACTCTAGGTATACAGTCAGCCATTTCTTCATGCAAACACTTCTTTACCACCTCCCATGCACTATCAATTTCTAGTCCTTACAGTTGTACATGCCATGGCACTGAACCAATCAATCTCCTAAGCTTGTCATACTTACCAGTCCGATAATTCCACATGTACCACATCTTAGTTGTAAAATCTACACCTTTAGCCACCTCCAAGTCAAGACCCTATGATCACTCTCACCAATTGGTGGCAACGTGGTCATATTTGTTACAGTCAAATTCTCAGATGCAATTACCAAGTCAAGCACTCTCTGACCCCTAGTATTTTCCATTACATGCTGTCGCAGATAGTTATCCCTTAATAACCGCATAAAATCCAATTCCTTCCAATCAATGTTACCATAGTTGAAATCTCCCATAATAATTACCCTCCTTCCACTCATTTCTTCTATTTACTTGTGCATAATATTTCCACCATCTTTTCCATCACGTGGTCTATAGCAGCACCCAATTATATATTTTGTTCTGCTAGCCACAATCTCACACCAAATAGTTTCAAATGTGCTCTTTTCTCTATCCTGCAGTTCCACTTCTATTCTTCTTGGCTGTAGCTCATCAGCTATCATCAATAACACTCCACCCCTCCCCCATTTTATTCTCCCTGTCACTCCTGAACACACCATACCCCTCACATTCAATCCCACTAGCTGTATCATCTTCTGTCAGCCATGTTTCACTAATGCCAATAACCTGTGGTCTGGAAGTGCCAACCAAAGCCAAAAATTCTTCCCTCTTGTTCCTAATACTCTTGGCATTTGTATACGTGAATTGAAGAAGCCAATTTGTCCCATCCCTATTTTGATGCCTTATACTAAGTATCCCATTCTGATTCGTGGTCTTTCCCACTTGCTTGGGCATATTACACACATTCACACGCTCAACTGTCTCCCTAAAATCTGCAAATCTACTTCCCCCCCCCTTTCATAACTCTAGTTTCCCTGGTTCTGTAACTTCACTTCCACCACATTCGACAACACCTTTTCAAGTCTCCGCACACCAAATCCATTCAAATGTAATCCATCCATTTTGTACAAATCCTTTCACCCATTGAACTCATTCCACACATCCACAAATTCCACACCACTCATCAAACATAATTGACGCATAAAGTCATTAGCAATTATGGCCCTCCTTCTATACTCGTCACTGTCATGCCGTGGCAACAGACTCACCATCCTAACTCTCTCACTCTTTTCTTTTGCCACCTCAAGCAATTCCTTCACATTCTCACTCATAGCCTTTTTATTTCCTTTCAAATCATTTGTACCCACCACCACTATCAATTCCCTCACCCGCTGTGTACCCACCACCACTTGCATCCTAATCGACTCGCTTACATTCTTTACAGTCGCACCGGGTTGGTACGATTTTGTTAAACTCTCAGCTAACACACCTCTTACTAGGGAATCTCCATACAATACACGCTCTTTCATTATATTTACACTCACTATCATACCCTTATTTTTTCTATCATACTTTTGATTATTAGTCGGTATGCTAGTTAACAATTGTTGCCAACGAACTACAGATAAACCCAGAAAAAAACAAAACTGAGCATCTTCTCCACTGATAGAAAAAGTAGCACGATTACAACCCTGAAATCAAAATATATAATACCAAAATAGAAAATACGGTCTCCAAAATACTTAGGGCTAATCCTAGACTGAACTGAGATTTACAGCTCATATTACAAATCTATCTAATAAAGCTCTTAAAAAGCTTAATATCATCAATAGGCTTTGTGGAACAAAGTGGGGTGCAAAACTGAAGACACTCAAAACTACATATACGGCACTCATACGACCCACTATGGAATATGCCTCATCAATCTGGGCTCCAGCTTCTGCTAGCTCAAAAGAAAAACTTGACAGAATACAATCAAGAACAGCAAAAATTATCATAGGTGCAGTCTCATCCACAAATAATGTAAAAGCTCAACAAGAGTGTGTGGGCATCACATACTAGAAGACAGTAGAAAACTCTCCACAGTTAAATTCACTAACAGAATCAGGAGCCACCAACAGGATCACATCTCACTCAGGACTTTCGATGCCTGGCCAAGAAAATCTAGACTAAAGAGATCATCTACGTTACAATATGATCAAGAAATTAGAAAACAGATTGACTTAGAGCATCTATCCATTGAAATAAGCAAAGAGCCATTCTTTTCCACTATTCTACCAAAAAACACAATGATAAACTTAAATCTTCTCGAACCTTGTTCGAGAAACGATTCACGGCAAGAAAATAAAAGGACTTGATGCTATATATCACTTAAATAATCCAAACCATGTCATTGCCAGGTTATTTTGTGCCCCTTATTTCAAAAACTAAAATGTTTCTAATTGACATAACAAAATAAAATTGTCTTTCAGGTTAAATTAATAGGGCTTTTTTTAATTTTTTTTTAATTAATTTGAAAATTCTCTGTTATAATTCATTTACAAAAAAAAAAGCTATAAAATACCAAAATTTAATATTTTAAAATGTTAACATTTTAAAATATTTATCTCAACTGAATTTTAAATAGCGGTAAGTTCAAATCATTTAGGTAAGGAACAAAAAAGAACCAAGTGTTAAATAGTAAAATAGTGTGATGTGTGAAGGATAAGGAAAAAGAATCGATACCTAATCATATATCACTATTTAATTTTGATATTTTAGTCAAGTATGAATAAAGCATAGCTTGAAGTTTTGTGCCTCTTCATGGCTTGCACCCTAGGCAGTTGTCTAGTTTGCCTAAATGGTAGCACCGGCACTGCCTACACTGATGGATCATCTGATGAAGCACTCAATCAAGGAGGTGAGTTTTTCTTACTCTACCTGGAGGCAAGGAAATGCAAATCAAAACCACAGCTTGCAAAATAGCTTCAAACTTCACTTGTAAATTAACAGCCATACAAACAGCTCTCAAATTCTATCTCTCAAATCCAGTAATAAACATTACAGAGGAAAGAACCATCTACAGCGACTCAAAATCTGCATTTGAGGCATTAAAAATTGGAAAAACAAAACTCACACAGGAAATTCATGAACTACTAACAACCTTAAATTAGAAAAATAAGAACTGCACACTGCAATGGATACCAGCCCATGTAAATATTGAAGGCAATGAAAGAGCAGACAGACTAGCCAAAGAAGCAAGATACTTACCTCAAAAATTACACTCACTATCACTAACTGATGCTAACTCTGTCGCCAAAATAAGATTGGTAAAACAAACTATCAAGAAGAAGAATGAAATCAGTGAAATTAATGAAAATAGAAAAATAACCACAATCATCACCAGATTAAGGATGGAAGTTTAAAGGCATGAAAATTCAGCCAGACGGTAGTAGGAGCTATGAAACATGCAAAAACTGTTCAGGAGTTGAACTAACATCTGTCCATATTTATTCTTGTCCAGCAATTATTGCTGCTCTACAGAAAATTGACAATAACCCTAGAGAAAAGCTCTACTCCACCAAAGTTCAACAGATTGCCAAAGAAGCAGTTCTACAGATCCACGGTAAATTTAGGTTAATCCTTTATCCAAGTGTGAGCAAACAAAGTTTGCACCTGAAAGTATCTTCAGGACTGGGGTAAGGTGGTACAACACCGGGCAACTCGTTGCAAAGGTGGAGCAAGCTAACATCACTCCTATCTCAGTAATCTCCCATGATCAAAACACATCTCCTTGCAGATATGTCTAATGTTATGAATTAAGGGAAGGCCACTACCCAGACTAGTTTCGACCTTTATTGAGGTCTCTTCATTGGGAGCCAGGCCCAAGTGGAGATACCATCCCTTAATGCATAACATTAGACATATCCGCAAGGAGATGTGTTTTGCATCATATCTTTGATTAGCAAAAAGAACTCAAATATACGGCTGGTAGATTTCTCTTTCTCTAACACAAATTCCTATATTAAAACTTTCACAAACAGTCGTGGTCTATTCTTTTTCTTAATTTCATGCTTTGGACAACTCACATAGATTCCCACTCAACAAGTCCGATTTATTTTAGAAACAGTGCAGTTGTAAATAAACAAACAGGCAGCACTCTTTTAACAAGAAAGTCAAATGACAATTACTGTATTTACATTACTATGAAATATACACAATTTTAATGTTAGGGAGATTGCTTTCTCTATCCATCTATAAAAACTCTTTAGCAAAAATTAGAAAACCTTCTTTTTTCAACATTAAATACTTTCTTTAACACATAAGGTCACCTATTCTAGTAGCAAGGCTTATACGTTGGTCAGACATAACTGGTAATTAGTTTACGGAATTAACAACGCATATAAAGTATATTAATTAAAGGTAACTTTAATGAATAACTTCTATATTTTGGCAACGTCACATTGCCATCTTCAGGAACATAAAGATATGGTATGTGCACGCAGGCACTAACAAAGCAAATAAGGAAGAAAGCAAGAAACAAATATTGTTCCTAAAGTCCTAATGGTGCCCTCTGGCAGGCTAATTTGGTAGTCTTGGCAGTTGGGCTGAAGTTCTCATAATGTAAGTCTCCCAAATTTGGGGTAGTTTCATGCACCCAAATTTGTTGAGGTTAGGAACGTTTTTTAGAGCTGCTGAAGATTCTTTGAATAATCTTTCGTATTTAAACTTTCTGCGATGAATTATTTTTGTTTTCTTCCAACGAATTTTATGGTGGGTATCTAAGGCATGGTCTGCCAGCCCAGAGTGGCTGTACTGGTGAAACCGGATGTAGTCTTTGTGTTCTGAAATCCTGATATTTGTTGTTCTGCCTGTTTGGCCAAAGTAGAACAATTTGCAGCTGCAAGGGACCTGGTATACACCAGGTAGGTCTAGGGGAAGTGGTTGGTCTTTGGTAGAGCGGATAAGGGATGCCAACTTTTTATATGGTCTGTAACAGGAAGTAAGGTCATATTTTTGGAGGATATTGGTTATTTTCTCAGAGGTGCCCTGGATGTAGGGGATGGTGATAGATTTGGTGTAATCTTTATTGTGGAGGGGGTTGTGGTTTACTGGTTTTAGTATTTTTTGGATTTTTTTGTTGTTATAGCCATTGGCTAAGAAAGTGTTGAGGATGTGGTTTAGTTTTGACCTTGTCATCTGAGCAGATTAATTTTGCCCTGTAATATAGTGTTTTTATAACCCCATATTGTTGTGAGGGGGGGGGGGGACTGCTGGTGAATGTATCTGCCAGTATGGGTGGGTTTTCTGTGAACAGAGAAAACTAAAGATCCATCAAGCTGGCAGGTGATTAAAGTGTCTAGGAAGGGGAGGGTGTCGTTTTCCTCTTTTTCTAAGGTGAACTGGACTCTGGGGGTGTTGGTTGTTTAAGTGTATTAGGAAGGAGTGGAGTGTGTCTGAGCCATGTGGCCAAATAGCAAACACATCATCCACATAACGAAGCAAAATAGTGGGTTTTTGTGGGGTGAAGTTTAAGGCTTTCTCTTCAAATGTCTCCATAAAGAAATTGGTCAAGGGTGGGGAAAGCGGTGAACCCATGGCTGTCCCCTCTATCTGTTTGTAGAACTTTCCTTGCCAAACGAAATAGCCTGAGTTCATTGTGAACTGAAATAGGGCTGAGATATCAGTCTGTTTCTGTCTCCCATGATTAGGAGGAAACTTGGCTTGGATGAGCTCTAGGGTTTCTTTGAGTGGGACATTAGTGAATAGGGAGGAGACATCAAAACTGACCATTATGTCAGTGTGTTGGAGTGTAAGGTTTTCTATACTGGCTTTAAAGTGGGCTGAGTTTTTTTGTGTGATGGTGTGTTGCCAGTGTAGTGTGTGAGCGTTTTGGCTAAATGCTTGGCTAATTTATATGTGGGGGAATCAATGCCATCCACTATGGGACGCAATGGCATATTTTGTTTGTGTATTTTTGGGAGTCCATATAATCGGGGAGGTCTAGAGTTATAAGGTTTTAGTTTGTTGGTGACTTCCACAGGCCAAGAAGTGACCTTCTTAAAGAGTCTGGAGAGTTCTATTCTGAGAGCTGGTCGGATTATATTCAATGGGGAGGTAAGTCGTACAGTCTAGTACTAAAGCAGTTAGCTTACCTTTGTAGTCTTTTTGATTGAGCACCACAGTGGCGTTTCCCTTATCCGCCTTGGTGATTACTATTTTTTTTGTTGTTTATCAATTCTTGTAGGGCTGCATATTCGTTTTTGGAGGTTTGGCTTTAGTGAGAACACCGACTACATCCAGTCTAACGTTGTTGGCGATATGGTTAGGCAGGTTGCGAATCTCACGTTCTATCTGGATCATGATTTCTTCGGCAGGTATTCTTTTAGGAGCTAGGGCGAAATTGTGACCACGTGAAAGTGCGGTAAGTGCTTCAGGCTTTAAAACTGCCGATGAGAGGTTGACTACAGTGTTGAGTGGTGGCTGGGAAATAGAATTCTTTGTCAGGTTTTCGTATTTTTTCAAGTGCCGACTTCATATTTTTTCGAATTCTTTTTTTGCCAATGCGCATGAGACGTCATAAAGTATCATAAAGTTTCTTGCTTTCTTCCTCATTTGCTTTGTTAGTGCCTGCATGCACATACCATATCTTTATGTTCCTGAAGATGGCAATGTGACATTGCCAAAATATAGAAGTTATTCGTTAAAGTTACCTTTAATTAATATACTTTATATGCGTTGTTAATTCCGTAAACTAATTACCAGATAAGGTCACCTACTCTCAGTTTACAAATTTTTACTTATTAATCTCTAAGCTTACTCATAAAGAGGTTACCTAAATCTGTATTAAGTTATCTTTACACATTTGATATCAACCTCTAACATGCCAATTGATTCTCTTATGGACATTTCTTAACACTATTAAACATATATCTTAAAAGTCTTTCTTGTATCAAATATAACAGGAATTATATAACAGTTTTGAATTTACAAAGGCTCTGTATCTCACATTCAGCAAAAGTCTTTCACTAAATGTTCTATGGCAATTCTTTAGTCTCAGATCTTCTTCAGGAAATTTTGGCTCGGCTGCATCTCATCAGGAACGTAGCAGGCTGTGGGCTCATTCAGCTCTGGCAAAAGGTTACTCTCCCTTGGTGAAAAGAAAAACTTACGAGCGAAGGTGCTTCGGGAAATTTGCCTTGCCTTTTCTTCTCTATTTGCGCTCACCGAAAATGCTTGGATGACTGCCTTCTTTTTCTGCCATTTCAACAGCTAGAGCTGTTGCCAACTGTTAACTGGATCCCTCTCTGGACTGGAAACTTTTCTCCGGCAATTGGAACTCTTCCTTTCAGCAATTTGAAACCTTGTCTTTGGCCTAGAAGTAGTCTCTCTCTAGCGATGTCTCAAACTGAGAAGCTCCTTTCTGGAAGTGGGAAACTCCTCTCTCAAGCAACGTGGATCCAGGTAGCCTCTCTATCGGCGACTCTGGACCTGGCAGCCTCCTCTCTGACAGCAATTCTGGAACCGGGACCCCTTCTGCTTGCTTCAGTCCCTTTTTATTAGTTCTCCTCTGAAATTTCACATGAAGTTTGGCAACCCCCAAAGAATCAGTATGAGTCTTTCATCCTAAGTTTCAAGTTCGGCATGCCTTTGGTCCTCCGCTTTCTTTTGATTGTAAGTTGCCAGCCATTGGAAAGTTGCTCGAACTCTTTCTGACTGACTTCAGAGATGTTTACACTTAAACCCTGCAAGCCTTTCTCATACATACAAGTTTCAATAACAATCTTTCTAATGCCGCCATGTACAGCTTCGGCGAAAAAAACATTGCCTTTGTTTTTAACACTCTAACATATTCTTATTAAAGCAGTATATACAGTTAGCTTCAAAAGTTATTTACAAAAACATCTAATACAAACTATACTGAGACAAACAAAGTTTATTTTTTTACAATATTCACATGGGACTTAACCTAAGTAAAAAATTGATGTAATGTGCTTTGGAATATTTAATATTTAAGCTACAATCGAGTTTTTACACTGTTTATAATCATATTCACTTGGCTCGCTGTTTGACTTCCACTGATCCAAATTAATTCATTTACCCAGACTTATAAGAAAATTACTGATTTGACAATTTTAAAGAAAAATAAATAAACAATAGTAATACACTTAAGGCGAATTAAAAATAATACAAAATAATGATAAATAAAATATTATGTTTTCAGTTTTAATTAAATTTGCAAGTAAGGAGGAATACACAAGAGATCGACAGGTTCAACACCCCTGCTATAGGCATTTCAAAAGAATATGTAGGATATATTTTGCATGAAGAATTGCAAATGAAAAAGCTTTGCGTAAAATGGTTGTCACTTGTTCACAGCAGATCAAAAACACACTCGCATGAAAATCTCTGAACAGTGCTTGGAGCGTTTTAACGAGAATAAAACTGATCTTGTGCATCGATTAATTACTATGGATGATTTGGATTCACCAAAATCCAAACAGCAGTCAAAACAGTGGACAGAAACCGGTTGTTCAGCACCAAAAAAGACAAAGTCGGTTCCATCAGCAGGAAAGGTCATGGCATCAGTGTTTTGGGATGCTAAAGGCATTTTGTTTAATTATCTTGAAAAGGGTAAAACAATAACGAGGGAATATTATTCTGATCTTTTACAGACTAGACGAAAAAATTCGTGCGAAGAGACGCGGTTTGCAGAAGGAAAAAATCATCTTTCATCAGGACAATGCACCTGCCCACAAAGGTGTTTTGGCAATGGGAAAATTAAGGGATATGCACTATGAACTATTGGAACATCCACCCTATTCCCCAGATTTGGCTCTCTCTGAGTTCTATTTCTTTCCAAAACTAAAATTCATCCTTGCTGGCCAGCCTTTTTCTTCGAATCAAGAAGTGATTACAGCTTTAGAGGCGTATTTTGCAGATCTTACTGAGACTTACAGGGATAGGATAATGGCGCTGGAGCATCGCTGGAATAAATGTATTAGTCTTGATTAAGGGAGATTATGTTGAAAAATAAAAATAATTTTGAAATTATAAAACCGTTTTTTCATTGTTAGGCCGAGAACTTTTCAAACCACCCTCATAATCTATTTATCCCAAAATGCATAACTTTAATTTCTTGACATTAAACTGACACCCATTAACTTTTGCCCATACTGACAACCTATTTAATTCTTCCTGCAAGCTCTCCACATCGCCTTGATTAACTATTGCTCTACCTAATTTTGTATCATCAGCAAACAACTAAATATTTCCTTTCAAGTTATTTCCTATATCATTTATGTACAAATTAAACAGCAATGGTCCTACCACTGAGCCTTGCGGCACACCACTAGTCAGCTGTTTTCACCTTAATTCTGTCCCTCCATATACCACATTTTGATATCTGTCCAGCAGTCACCCTCTTATCCACTTAACCAGTGTCATGTCTATCCCTATTTGTTCTAATTTGCATAACAGAGTTCCATGTGGTATTCTGTCAAATGCCTTTGCAAAATCATCGTGTAGTCATTTCTTTTATCCAACTCAGCTGTTACTCTATTATAAAAAGTTAGTAAATTACTAAGGCATGACCGACTCTCAACACAGTATCATATTTTTATCTACCCATTCTTGAATTCTCTTTTTCACAAATTTTTCTAGTAATTTTACCACTACGCCTGAGATACTGATTGGTCTATAATTTGTTACTGCAGTCTTAGAACCACCCTTATGCAAAAGGAATTATTTTGCCCTCTTTCCACTTCCTTGGAACTCTACCAGAGCTAAGACTTAAATTAAAGAGCCTAGCAAAGGTATTGCCGATTCCCATGAACATTCTCTCAAAACCCTAGCTGATATCCCATCTAATCCTGCAGCTGTATTTACATTGAGAATTTGCAATATCCTAAGAACTGTCAATTCAACTATCTCTGTTCCCACATTAGTATCTGTCACATAGGTTAAAGCAGTAACCTTACTAGGATGATATACCCTTGCAAAGTGGTCACTCAGTAAATCAACTATTTTATTTGTTTCTGTCTCCTCGTGACCATCATCATTCATTAAGGTTAATCTTCCATAGTCATTCTTCTTCTTACTTACCACATAACGATACAACTCTGGTATTTCCTTAAGGCTGCTAGGCTAGATTCTTCTCATAATCTGATTTTGCCTTCCTTGCCTGAGCCTTGTACTGTTATGAGTTTGCTGGTCAACCCTTCTCTTTATATATATATACCCTCCAGAGCATTTTCCTCTTCTTCAGCTTGTGCTTAATGATATTACTCATCCATCTAACTCCTACCCGATTAATCCTCCTTATCTTAGGTATACAATTTAATATTGTTTCCTCTAGATGACCCTTAACTATATCCCATGCACTACTAAACATCCTTACCCTGCAGTATTTTATGCAATGGTACAGATTTAAACTTCTTCTTAA
Organism: Typopeltis vanoorti; assembly: GCF_054136105.1. Taxonomy (NCBI): domain Eukaryota; kingdom Metazoa; phylum Arthropoda; class Arachnida; order Uropygi; family Thelyphonidae; genus Typopeltis; species Typopeltis vanoorti. Next base: position 62,394,796 of record NC_143556.1, read on the forward strand.
GCATGTCATAATCACCTGTCTTGTAGTTCCACAAATACCTCTTCTTGACAGAGTATTCTCTCATGTTTTACAATCTCCCAAGTCAAGACTGTATGGTCACTTTCACCAATTGGAGGCAATATTGTCACCTTGGTTATGGATAGCTCTTCTGATCCTATGACCACGTCCAATACTCTCCCATCCCTAGTCACCTCCATCACATGCTACCTTAAGTAATTATCTCTCAGCAAGTGTATAAATTCTATTTCCTTCCTTCCAGTCTATATCTCCATAGTTGAAGTCCCCAATAATAATCACTCAACCTGTATTCATTGTACAGGTTGAGTGATTATTATTTAAGGGACTTAATTTGGTGATGCATGTCTTCCAGATCATCTGTAGAACTCCCTGGCCTATAGCAACAACCAACTGTATATTTTGCCTTACTGGCCTTAATCTCACACCAGATTGCTTCAAATGAACAGCCTGTCTCCCACCTATCGCCTATTATTTTTGGTTGCAATTCATCAGCTATCATCAGTAGTACTCCGTCCCCCATCCTATCTTCCCTGAAAATACTAAACCCTTCACATTCAATCCCTGTAACTACATCATCTGCTGTTAGTCAAGTCTCACTAATGCCTATAACCTATAATATTAATCATCTACATTTTTCAGTATACAAATTTCGGTCGGTCACAGTATCGGCATACTTATAGGTTGACCAACCTCTCGTGGATGGGTACTCCATAATAAACTTCACATGACAGCCAAGTTATAGCCATATCTGAACTGAACAAAATTCACATGTATGTGTGTAATTGTAGATGTTCAAAATAATTGTATTTTTTAATTAATTCAACAAAAAATGACCTTGTGATTTTTTTATTTTGGTCCTCAAGTTGCAGCTACCTCTCTACAGATCTAGCTGGACAGCTCATATGGTAAAAATATTTACCATATGAGCTGTCCACATTGTTCTTATTGCAGGTACAATCAGGTAAGAAATAATGGGGAGAGCATTTTTTAGGGACTTAATGACCCCCCCCAACATAAAAAATATATAATATTATATATATAATTTTATTTCCTATAACTTTAATAATTATGCTATCAAATCTGAACTTTTTTTTTTCTTCTAATGTGCAAAGGATAACCTTTTCTCATCAGACAGAGGTGGAAAGGAAAGCAATTGTCCACTTCATTTAATGAAGAATGAAGCTATTTTACAGATCCTATTTACTGCAGTTTGAAACAATGTTTTTGAAAGAGTACATGAGTGTGGGCACTGGATCTATGTAATAATGTTTTTATCACTAATCAGATATTAGTGATATTATCCTAAGACCCCATGGAGTCAGACTCATCTAGAAGGTCCCTTTTGTCATACACACATACCGTGCTTTCAGGTAATGCATTCCAACCATTCGCAACTCTCCATGCAAAAAACCTACTTCTCACCCCTCTGCTCACACCCTCCTTATTCAACTTCCAGGAATTAACTCTTATTCTCACCCTTCTCCCACCATTTTATGAAAAATCTCTTCAACATTTATCCTATAACAACCCCTTAACTTGTATGTCTTCATCATATCACCCTTGTTCCTCTTATCCACTTGACTCTGCAAACTGCATCATCTCAACCTTATTTCATATTCAGCATTCCAGAGATCAGGAACTATTTTGGTCAATAGCCTCTAGACCTTCTCCAAGATCTCTTCATCCTTTTAACCCTAGGTGACCAAACTGTGCAGAGTAGTCCATGTGGCCTAATCCAAGCTTTATACAATGGAACCAGAATCTCCTTATTTCTACAAGTCAGCGTACCCTACATTATTGCCAGAAATCATAGTGTTGTCCTCACAATTTTGACTATATGTCCTCTAAATTTTAGATACTTATTCATCATCCCAAGATTTATTATTTCCTCCACCTCCAACAATATGCCCCACCAAGAGTAAATTCTACATCCCATCTTTGTTTACCAAATTTTAAAACCTTGCATTTCAAGGTTTTAAAATACTTCAAGGCTGCACACTCATGATGCCTAGTGGCATCATGAGTGTGCAGCCATAATCATTCTTTTTTTGCTGGCTTCGTATCAAAAGAACTTGCTAGGATTTTTTTCTGACTTCATTAGTTAACTGCTGCTCATACTGAACTTCTGCTACCTTTACAAACCAAGTTACCCTCCTTGCCTGTTCTCTGTAGTGACATTCCTCTAGATTATTACCACTCCTCTATGTTGATTCCATAATGCCTTTTTTCTCTGTATTGCATGCTTAATCTCTTTATTCATCCATTTCACACCTTACTTAGTCTTCTCACCTTTGGAATACATTCATCATTGCTTCTACTAGATAGTTCTTGAATATCACCCAAGCAGCATTGGCTTCCTTTCCATCCAACTCCTCATTCCATGCTACAGCTGCAAGCAGTCTCCTGGGTTTCTTATAATCACCAGCAATTTAGTTCCACATATACCATTTCTTCATGGAAGTCCTCACATGGTTGGCAACAACCCAGGTAATCACTTCATGGTCATACTCCCCAGTGGAGGAAGATGTGACACCTCATTTACAATAACATCCTCTGATAAGATGATCAAATCCAAGACCCTCAAATCCTCATGTGCCATTTGTTACATACACCTGACGTAGTTGTCCCTCAAACACTCAAGAAATTTATTTTCCTTACTTCCAGTTGCTATCTAGCCATCCCAATCTATATTGACGTCTTTAAAATCACCCTTAATGATACCCTTTTCCAATTGCGTGACTAATTTGCTTATACATTTCCTGGTCACTACACTCCAAGGTCTATAGCAACATCCAACAAAGTATTTCATTCTATTTGCCTCTATCTCACACCATACCACCTCAAAACCCTACATTTCCCCCTTGTATGCACATAACTGTTTTTCTATCATCAATCTTCATGAAATACATCATTCCCTTCCATCTCTATTCATATCAGGATGTCATCCAACCATGTCTCACTTATTCCAACAATTTTGGAGTGAATGAGTGAATGAATGAAACCATTTCATTTCCCTTGTTTCTGATACTTCTAGCATTCATATACAAACATAACAGCTCATTCCTGGATCTATAACAAGTTTCATTAATACCACTTACCAGATGCGACTTCTCCATACTTTCTTCGAGCCATTTCTTTTTCTCCTTACTCATCCCAGAATCTTCTTTAAATCAACTGTTTTCCCCCACATCTCAGGTCATCCCCCCCTCCCTTTTTGTCTGCACAAGCATTCACGCCCTCTTGAAGTATTAATCTTTCTCACACTGTGTTCCCCTGTCTACCCTGTTTGTCTTACTTGTTCTCTCATTCTATACACTCATGTTACCCACTTCTTCATTCATAAGCACCACTATAATCTCTCCTTCTTTACTACCCCAACTGTTTCACATTGCTTCTTATTTTCTGAGATTCATTCTCTGCACTCATTACTTTCCCCTCTAGCAGCAGCAGTCTCTTCAAATGACTCACAACAAAACCATTCAAATGCAGTCATCACATTTATACAGTTCGATTTCTTTCTCCAAACTCGTTCCACACATTAACAAACTTAAGTCCTTTCTCTTCACACATTTCTCCAAACATATTATAATTCTTGCTCTATGCCTCATCTCATTACTGTCATACCTGGGCAACACACTGACTATCACACTATCTTTCTCAACACCCTCCTGATATCCCATCTTACATTCTCCTCATTCCCAGTCAAGTCATTTGTTCCTACTATCAACTCCTTTGCTCATTTACTCCTCATATCCAATGCCTCAATCAATCTATTCATTTTACATCCCTTGTGCATCTTCTTGTTTACCACACCTCTAATAATTGAATCACCATACAATGTCACTTGTGGGTCTTTTGCTACCTTTTTCATACCAACATCATTTGTCTTCGTCTTCTTCACTCTTCCACATGTATCTCAAATTCTCTTCATTTCACTCTGCATCTGCCTCATCTTCATCAACTCAGCATTCAAATTGTCCTTTTTTCACTATCATTCACTCTATTTTATCGCCAGTCACACATGCTTGTTTGCAGTCACCCTTGCTCACCGCATTACCACTAATTGCACTGTTTTTCAACATGACTACTGCCCACTTTATCATTAATTTCACTATGTTTTTCAACATCAACATATAGATACCTGGATGCTGATTATCACTCACATTCATGTTTAGTGGTAAAATAGATGTTGAGAGCTAATAATTAAATTAATTTAGCTAATTAGATTAATAAACCAATATTTTGCTTGTCACCAAGGCATCTCACATGTCCACAAAGAAATATATTAAGTAGGAAAACAAATACAGACTGAAAAAGGCAGGCTCATATAGACCTAACTGGCACCCTCTATGGGTGTAGTGATGACAATTCAGCAAGTGTCATCACTGCACCTGTCTCAAAATAATGGTCTCCAAGATAATCTAGAAGCTATCAAAGCCCTCAATCTTAGCTATGGCTATGGCTGAAGGAAATATGAAGTTTGCAAATTATGGCAAAAACAGAATGCAGCATCTGCAGCCTCCCACCCCAAAGCCAATAATATCCAGTTAAATGTAGCCAACAATGATCACTCTGAATATGACTAAAAAATGTTGATTTTACTCAGAGTTTGATCAGCATATCTCCTAACTGATTGTTAACCTAAGTAAACACACACACACAAGAAAAAAAAAAAGCTCTCAAAAATTTATTAAAGTTGTACCCTGGCTTCCTGAACTATTCAAAAACAAACCATATAATCCCAAGCCTCCAATGATTTATGGATTACCAAAACTACACAAACAGAACATACCCTTGAGACACACAGTAGACTGGTTTCCCCTACCTATGAAGTGGCCACATAGCCAAGAAACTTTCTCATTACTAGCTACACTTCTTCGCATATAAATCTGTGTACTTTGAATCTTGTTTATAAAGTATGATACTCACACACCATGACATCATGGTTAGTCATGATATAGCCTCCTTATTCACTAATGAATAAGGAGGATATATCAAATACCCTTAAAAGAAACTTCGCAACTCAGACTATCCCCAGACATATCAACCTTATTCACCTTCACTACGTGCTCTGGTTATTTTAACTAGCAGAGAAAAACCCACAAGAAGATTGAAGACTGAGCTATGGGCTCCTCCTTGCAATCTTTACATGGAACATTCTGAAAACATGGCACTAATCTCTGTCCCTGTCAAACCCACAAATGGGTACCTTATGTTCAGACGCTCTCCATTCGGCCACACAGCAGGGATATGTTAGAAACGTTTTTAGCAAACCTCAATAGCCAACATCCAAGGATTCCATTTCACCATTGAAAAGTTAAGTAACTAGTGCCCTTCCATGGCACTAGTTACTTGACTATCAAATGGATACTTATCCTTTTCAGTATAGAGAAAACCCACCAACAAAAAAAAGTTCCCTCAGAATGTGGTCCAACTGCAAATATATCATCCACATCCTTACCGGTCTACAGAAAAACCCACCTACACTGGAAAGTACATCCCATTCCTCCCAGCAGCATAATGTTATCAAAACCGCAAACATAGCTGAAACCACCTTGGACCACACTAGTTTCTCCACTAAAATCAATCACATTCAGGACACATTTTTAGCCCATGGCTTCCCTTTTAACAAAATTGACAGAGCTCTCAGCCCATTTGGCCAACCTCCACAGCCCCCCCCCCCTCATATTCCAAAACATAAAAAATCCATTATTAAATTACATCTCTACATCTGGGGCACCTCAGAAAAACTTGAACACATTCTTAAAAAGCATAACATACAGAGTCTCTTCAGCCCTTGCCAAAAATTAGCTACCCTTATCTGCTCACCTAAAGATCCTCTCCACTACAGTATCCCTCGCTCATGGAAGCTCAAGTACTTCAGACAAACAGGAAGAACTACCAATATCCATCTAGAAGAATATAGAGGATATGTTCATCTACACTGTAGTTGATGAACATATCCTCTATATTCTTCTAGATGGATATGCCAAGGATACAGATCACTGAATCCAATGGTTGGGGGGGGGATCCCTCTCCTATACAGTAACAGATTTAAATGAAAGTATTTCTGAATCTGCCACAGCACTACAACATTCCCCAAACTTAAACAAATTCAGGTACATCACATTGCTAATGGTGCATCACATTTTGGGACTTTTACCAAGTGTCCAACACTACACCCATAGAGGGTGTTAATCAGGATTGTGGGAGCCTACTTTTTACAATCAGTCTGTGTTTTCCTTCTTATCAGTGTGCCTGCATGCACATGCTCAATATATTTCTTTCCATCCATGAAGATGCCTTGGTGACCAAGGCAAAATATTGGCTTATTAATCTGATTAGTTAAATAACTTAGTTAATTATTAGCTCTAAATATTCATTTTTTTCACTAAACATAAACACGAATGTTTTTATCACTCCATTGCAAACGAACATACCCTCCCAGACTTTTGATAAAAATGAGAAGGTAACAAGTCATCAGCTTCATTATTAATTAGAGTATTCATGAAGGACAGACAGCTGATTTTTCCTCTAGCATAAATTTGATTTTTTGATAATTTCAATTATTATTATAAATAGACCTCCATGGAGTCAAGAGACTCATTGCCAGAGATCTCACTCTCACATGCACAGCTCATCATACCTTGACTTAAATGCATTCACTGTCCTTGCACTCATCACACTCTCAAGCAATGCATTCCAATCCCCCACCACTCTATGCAAAAAAAAATAAATAAATAAATAAATAAAAAAATAAAATAAAATAAAATACTCCTCACCTCCTTTGCTCACACCCACTTTATACAGCTTCCAGGAATGGCCCTCGTTCTCCAGATATTCTATGAAAAATCTCATCCACATTAATCTCGTAATTATCCCTTACCAACTTATACATCACAACCGTATCTCCCTTCTACCTACTAGGCTCTGTAATTTGCATTCTCTCAATCTGTCCTCATATTCCCCATTCCAGAAACCAACTCAATCATCTCTGAACCTTCTATAACAGCTCATCATCCTTTTGAAAAGCAGGTGACCAAATCTGTGCACTGTAATCCATATGTGGTCTGAAGCCTTGTACAATGGAATCAAAACATCCTTACTTCTACACATCAGTGTTCTCTGCATCATTCCCATAATCTACTGTGTTGTCCTCACAATTTTAGCAAAATTATCCGTGAAATTTCAAATCCCTATCCACAATTATCCCCAGATCTTTCATCTCCTCCACCTCCTCTAAAATATCCTCACAAATCCTATACTGTACATCCCATCTTTGCTTCCCAAATTTTAAAACCATACAATTTGCTAAATTAAACTGACATCCCACACACTTGCCCATTCAAACAGTCTGTTTAGGTCCTCTTGTAAAGCTATAACATTTTTGCTCTACTTCTCATAACTCTCCCCAACTTTGCATTATCTGCAAACAACTAAGGATGATGAGTAACCAAAAAAAAAAAAAAAAACTTAGAATGTGGTCCAACTTCAAACATATCACCCATATATCTAACTTTATGAGGAGTGGAAGGATTCAAAAAATTTTGTCTTTCTCAAAACTCTAAGTAATAATATGCAATTGGAGGAGAGAGGAAACTGCATATGACTTCTCCAAAGTTGCTTATACATTTTATTCCATTGCGTGAGATATGAATCAATTCACTTGAATAACTCGACATCCTCAAGAAAACTCTTGTACTAAAAAGATCCTGGGTACATCATATTCTGAAATAATAAAATGGATAAATGATTCAATTCTATTCATATACTGAAATTTTCAAATTTTTAAATGACTTTGCACATTTCAAAAATGTGTTAGGACCTAAGTTTCTGAATGGAAACATTCTTTCCTGTGTCATGAGAGCAGCTACAAATAAAAGCCTTTCTCTGTCATGAAACACTGTACTCAAAACTTAGGTATCATTTAAGACTGATCCTGTGGGGAAGCATATTGTAATATATAATAAAAATGCCACTTAAATGCCAAAACAAAACTGACAGTTAATGAACTGTCAAGATGAAATTAAATTTATGAAAATATGATTGAAGAAGACAATATTCACGATTTGAGCTACTTCTGATAAAGCAATGTTAATTTACTCACCTTTTACCCCATTCCCATATAATACCTGGGAATGATGGACTTTTTGCCATTTCCGGACTTTCACCACATAAAATGTGATCATCTTCACTTCCATCCAAACTGGATGTCGAAGAAATTTGCGACTGGCTAAATTCCATTATACATAGAATGAACGGTGCAAATTAAACCATGACGAGTCTACAATCTTAGAATTTTAAATGCTGCTGAAAACCAAATAATCGATTTGAAGCTCGAGTTCAATAGCAGATCCATCGTTATTTGTCCGCGAAGCTCGATAAGTACCGAAATTGGTCATGCATTGGAGGGAGATCAGACTGTCATTTCAGTAAACGTTTCTCTTGAAATTAAAATTTCCTAATGATATGTAAAATCATTGCTGCTTCTGCTACTACTCTGGCATAAAAACATTATATTTACAAAGTGACAATGATTACAAGATGTTTATTTTCTTTTTTTTTCTTTTTTTTAGTTATTTTGCACGAAAGTAGAAACACGAACACACATACACACCCTATGTAATGAACAATGTCAGTAGAGTTCTTCGATTATCATCTCCTCCGTCACGACAGGGCGATTCCATTGCGATGTAGGCACCATTACAGGAGAGCGGCGACTAAGATCATTGCCAAAAATAACTGACGCATATTAAGCACAAACTACTAGTACCATATATTAAGACTTAAATTAATCAAACTAACAAAACAAATCTATACGAGAATTTTGGAGGAACAATGTAGGCGCATTCTAAGAATAACATCGTAACAAAACAAGAACGAATGGCGACGCTGTCGACGTACAGTGAACACGGACACGCAAACAGCAGCTCATGCTAACTTAAAATATGCCCCACGGCGATAGCAGACGACTTCCGATATACTCAGACTGTTAAGTTTCTCCGCTTGTGAGAAGCTGTCAACGCCAGCTGCGAGCTGAAAAATCGGTTACGTTTAATAAGAAATTGCATGTTTTCTAACAGCTCCGTTTCTGCAAGTAAAAAATTTACAAATGAGATCTCAAAAATTGCATTTCATATGTGCCTGTAAAACTATTGCGATTCTGAAAGCTTATTCCGCTTGGGTTGCATTTTACATAAAAATGCTTAAAACTGACTTCACTTCTTGGTATGGCTTGGAGCCATATCTGGAATACAAATATTCAAAAACTGCAGAGGATACAGAACAAATGCCTGAGGATGATTCTGGATGTCCAATGGTTCATAAGAAACTCCGAGATTCACAGAGAAGTCAACATTCCTTACATTTCCTCTTTTCTCCACGATCTAGCAGAAAAGTTCTTCATCAAGGCAAGTAATCACCCAAACCCGCTGATCAAACAAGCTTCGGACTACAATGATGAGGAATAATACAAATATAAAGGACCCAAATCAATCTTATGCTCAGCTGAATGTAGCTAATCTCGACGCCCTCACAAGCGAGAAAGAACCTCCCTCACAGACAAAGGGGAATATGAAAAGCATTAGTGCTTCACCCATCAAACCAGCAATGTTCTGCGTTCTGTTCTGTTCATGATTCTCATGGGAAGTAGCCATAGAATTTTGAAGTGATGTCCTTCAGATTTAGATGGATATGGCAAGCAAATTGCCATATCCATTTATGGTAATATTGTGAGGACCTACGTTGATAACGTTCTGTGTGTATCTTTCTATATACTATGTACATTAATCTTTGCTGATCAGAGTAACACACTGAGGAAGGCCAATGATACGTTTACTTTGGTTCAAATGCAAAATGTGTTTTAGAATGGATGGGAAGAACACAGCATCTTTTGGAAAGACCTGGATTATCTGAATACAATTTACGACGCGAGAAACATTTATACAGACTTGACAACTAAAGGTAGTAAGCCATTCTCATACAGATATAGGATCATCCCTCCCTAAAAACACACAAACTGGATAACACATGCAAAGTTTTGGCATTATTCAACCAGTCCTAATTAAGAGTGGAACTCTCCCTGGTATCGTCTTCATTCGACACCTTACGATACTTGTAAAGCCATATGGGTTCACTAGATAAGTAGCCAAAGCTATTTTTAGCTTATATTTCAAATATTAAAACTAAAGTTCAATATGACAAAATTAGTTTAATAAAATAATAATAATTAAGACCATCAGGTTTAATACAAGCAAATGTAATTTAAAAAATAAGACTTTGAATTGTAATATATTAACAGCCTGTCACAATTAATAAGACATGAAATGAGACAATCTCATCGGTGACGCACGAGGTGGACTGATATACTGCATATGCTACAAAACGTGATTCCAATTGTTGCACAATCCAATGCGTTTATAAACAGTCATTGTACATGCTGACTAGATGACTAACACTTTTACTAAAAAACAAGAAATATTAACTTTTCTGAAATTACAAATAGTTTCACATGGAAATTACCCATAATTAGTATTTAAATCCAACGCAAGACAAAATTGTGTCACCAATGACAAACTAGTGTAACTGTGTGCTATGTTTTGGGAGGTAATTTTTATTCACAAGCTACACTATGTTGATAAGAGCATCTGATATCCCTTCAATTGAGAAAAATTAGTTGTTCCAAATGGTTGAGCTGTCTGTGTTATACCAGGGCACAAAACAGGATACCGCACTGCATATTTTTTCCTCGGTTATAACGTCATATAAGGATGTGGCGAAGCACTATAGTTTGCACAATACGGATACCAGTGGGATGCCATATCACAATATCTAATTAGTTCATCAATCAATTTTATTGATGAATAGCATTGGATTCTGCTCAAAGGACAAAACAATGAAACATTAAAGAGCCTGCAAGTTCAGTCATTTGCTGTTCTTAATGACGTCGGCATATTTGAGGATTGGTACGCTTGGTAGATCAGACTTGCTAAATCAATAGTGTCTGCAACGTACAGTCTGTAGATAATTTTCATCGACAAGTGTGATCATCCTGCTTACTGATCGGCTGAAGTAGTTTTAAAAAAATGCTATGATTTATTTTCAGAGCATGGGATTGGTTGGAACTGCGCCCGAATCAAGTGAAGCAATACTAACTCTTGCCGACGAGGAAGAATTACTTTCCTAACGCAGTGATTTTTGATAGTTAAGTATACAGGAAAGGCACAAGATGTTGCTCGAGCCGATTTTTAAAAAAATACGAAAGAAACAGAACAGAATGCTGTCCAAATGAGATGCCGCGATAAACTTAACTAAAAATATCCTGAAGTGTGAGTACATATAAATTTGTTAATGCTTATTAACAAGCCGATGCGCACCAGACAACCAGAACTGATTTAAAGCAGCCCTTACCCGGCTTGGTTAGCCTGGTTGTTAACTTACTCGCTCTCTAACCAATAGACCAAGGATTCGAATCCTGCCATGGTCATGTATGATTGTGATTATCTTTAGGGTGGTACATGAATTTCAGCCTACAAAATGGATGTTTAAAGTGGTTTGGAAAAAAAAAAAAAAAAAAGTTCCATGTTTAGTCTCTAGAGCAGGGTTTATGGACTATGTAAAAAAAATACATAAAATAAACGATGATAAAAAAAAAAAAATCCTTAGCCTAACCAAAATACTAGTGTAATATACAAATAGAAACGAGTATGTAATAAACTTAATGTGGTAAGATGTCCGACAGATAAATGAGAAATTAAAGTAGGTTGACAGATTATGTGTTTTCATTCACTTAATGCATTTTATAAAATGATATTAATATTTTTACCCTTCACTAAGGAACTGATTATACACATATTTAATTTAAATACATGTACAACAGATGTTTTTGTTTTTTTAATTATTTTACTTATAAAATATAGTAACGCGTTTAAATAACAATATTATATTTATTACATTAAATTTCATTATATTGACCCTGACATCCATTTAATCTAGGTTCCGAAATGTGGTCTTACGTGATTAGCTGCACGGCTTTTTTTTTTTTTCTCACACTGGTAACGATTCTGGAATAATAATAATAAATTGCCATAGTGATATTTTAAACAAGGGTGCCTTGGAAATGGCGTTTCGATTTCGATGCTGGTTGCTGACTAGAAGCGTCTTTTCCAGAAACGTAGTTTTTAAGTGTGCAGTGGAGCCGCGTGCCCATTTCGGTTGGGTGTGCTGTCGTGGCTTATGCAACCCGCGCTACAAAATTCACGTCAGTTTGACCGTGTGATTACATTTTTATCGATATATGCAAGTTTTAAGAGTGTCTAAGGCATCAGTGCTCATCTTAATTGGTCTAATGCATTTAATTGTAGGATAACTTTGAATACTTTAATTTATCAATTAATTGTAACCAAATCTGCGTAGAGTGGGGGACAATGTATTTGTTTTAAGATACTGTATTAGAAAACAATAATGAAGGAGAATGCTATATTTAGTTGGTATATTTGAATTACTCAAAAGGTGTAAAATTTGGAAGAGGAGGACGAGGCTTACCTCCTTCGACTACAATACTGTTTCCCCATTATAAATATGGGCAAAAAAGTTATAAATTTATCGAAAATTATATATTAAAAACTTGTCTACCGTATCAGTTCATACACACAAAACAGATGAAACTCAGAAAACAAAAACAGCAACTCACAACAAAACCAATCACAGCCTCTAGGTGCTACTGTCTCAGAGTTCACTTAGGCTCGCCTTCTGTTTAAAACTAATAGAACGCTAAGAATTTCATCCGCTGCGCCATCTGTACATCTTTTCAAAGGCGCATGCATTTTGAATGCACACCCGGGCTATTAACGCGAATGTGATGCAATGTTTACGCGTCGAAAAGTGTCCTCTTCATGAAGCATATCTATTTTGTTTACTTTTAGGAATCACGCGAAGTCTGGAAACAAATTAGGGGAGTCTTGAACGGAAATAAATGCAAAAATACAATATCGGCGGTATTGCTATTCGGGGGATGAGCACCGCACACCTGGAATTTCATCCCTGATATATAACGTAGAGCACACATTCTTTTCAATGGACAATATATACCAGTGTTAAGGTTTAGGTCCGCGATAACGGCATTTGTCTGTCAATTTCATCGCTGAAAGCTTTGATTCATTAATGGCCTCAAAAATTCACCATCAGTAATAACTGAAGAGCGAAGAATGGCTGTCACGATCTTCAAAAATCCTCTTATGAAATTGACAATTTTTATTATCCTGCAATGTACAATTTTTTACGGGAATCCTATCCAAAATGGTATTCACATTTTGATGAAATATGTTAATCCATATTCCCAGGCATCCACACCACAGTGGAATTCAAACCCTATTGGACGGAGAGCAGAGAGGAAAGGTCCTATAGAGATGTGTGTGCTCTTGATTGGTTTCGAAAATTTATACAAATTAGTGGCATTTAAAATTCTGTAGTAGCAATGCTAAATCACAGTCTTCACTTCGTATTATGAACGGTTTAAATGGGCCAACTATAGTAACCTTTGTTCATTAACCTGGCTTCATTTTAAATTAGAATAAATTAACTAGCTTTTTATTCCAAACTATCTTTTCCATACGTATATTATTCGATTTCTTGCGTGGTTCTGAAAGCACCCGATAAGAATTCTTAAGTCGAATCTCTTTTAGCTTATAGAACCTCTGAAGATTCGTCGCTGCGAGTATCATTCCTTTTTCTATTCTTTACTAACCCAAGCTTTTCTAAGCTAATCCAGAATTTCTCATCTCCCAAGTCCTTTTGGATGTATGTCATTCTCCCATTATCACAGCAATCCTCCTCTAGATCACCTTCCAACAGACCTCCTTGAACGCTTAATCATTCGTTTCATCTCTGTCATTTCTTCTTTCCACAATGGGGGGGGGGGGGGAATCTATGCAGTTAGTAGTAACTCTTGATTAGCTCTTCTCCATTCTCTCTTACATGTCTAAAGTTAGACTTAACCATTCTATTTTCAAAGATCAGTAAGACTTTTTTTTTTTTTTTAAATCTTGGTCTATTATGCTTCAAGTTTCTGCTCTATATATACACCAATAGAAATATACAAGACAATCATAAGACCTATTGTGCTTGAGAGAATTCTGGAAGATAATAAATGATGTAGTGATATGATAAGATCTATTTTATGCATGTATTTCAGACTGCATTTCCGTACTAATTTTATTATCTTGAACAATTAATGTTCCCAGATATTTGGATAAAGTGGCATTTTTAAATTTCTAGTCCTGACTGAATAGTAAAACGGTCATTTCCCCTTGGTTGTTGCTCCTCCGTATTTTTAAATATTCGGTCTTATCGATTTGTAATTCTAATTTTTCAGCAACAATATATTCTGATGTCTCTATTCTAACGTTTTCAGCATTTCTTTTTACTAAGTAAATACTGTTTGTCTATACTTGTATTATTTTATTACGGTTTTTTTAATACATTTTTCGAAAGCCGAAATAAATAGGATGGATGGAAGATCGTCTACTTGTTTCAATCCTACTCTTAATAGCGAAATGTTCGAATCCAATTTTCCCATTGATTATAATTTGGCTGTTACTGATGCAAATGTTGATTAAATTTGCATTACTGAAAACAGCCACTTAAATTATCTGAAAATTTATGTTATGGGGTGAGCCAAGAAGTACCGTTTTTCTCTTTCGCTCCAGGAATTGCTAAATTTATCTGTGAACTACTATTAACTATACAAATTTCTTCCAACCGTTGAATACTGTTCTCATATTCAGTTACCTAAAAGTCATTGATTCGTGCACGTGCAATTAGGTTGATTAATGATCGGACTCTCGCCAAATAGGTGGTAGACTATTTCCGTCGCTTGGTATGTGATACCACTTACTGGAGGCCTGAAGTAACAGTATCATGTTTAGTTTCTAAAGCAAGCTTCCCGGATTATTTCGCCCTATCCTAAACATGTTACGTTTCGTGAGTAGGTATCCGCATAAACTCCACACTTTCACAGACATTAAGTTTCTGATGCTCGCATTTTATACAAATATTTCCAGTTGTTATAATAACTTCCTCTTACATCTGTTAAGATGCGTGCAGTGACTATTCAATTCAACAGTTGAACTTCAAACTCGAAGTCCAATTACCCCCCCCCCGCTCATTTCCTCTAATGTTGTTTTTTGGAAAGCCTTGTATATGAATTTCCTGAAGTGTGAAATCAGATCTTCATAGTCATTTTGAATTCTTTCTTTGTCGCTACCTTACTTCTCATCTAGGATACTAATACAACACTATGGGGGGTGGGGTTAACAAATTTTCGTATTCTGGATTACCATAAAAAATACCCAGATTACAGAATTTTATAAAACGTGACATTCTATGATCAACTTTCTATAGGACCTATTAGTAAATTGTATAAACTGGTATACTAAGCTCCATACATTCCTAATGACGTTTCGGAGCCATATTTCTTCTTGTGCTAAGTTTAAGTAAGCATATCGCATTTAAACCCAGGATTGAAATATGAGAGTTGGTCGGCTTAGTAAAGAATTGTGCATAGTTCTTAGTGTCCGTGATATGATTTATACAACAGTTTAAGAAGTTTATACAACTATTATTAATATTCTGAATATTAATCCATAATTTTTTTGTTGAGATCCGTGCAATAAAATATTAGAGATATAATGAACACTTAGATATCTTTGGGGGGGGGGGTAATCACAGTGCCGCACCGGCCAATTCATTGAAGATGTTGAGCAAATATTCGAAGACAATTCTCGTATGTGTAAGCATTTCTTTGGTTAAAAAGGATTTTTATCCACTGAACCTATATTTGCTACAGAATGTAGGATAAATAAGAATAATATCGAAGAAATGAAATTTACATGTACGTCAAACGTGACGCAATCCCCTAACTCTACACCGTCAAAACTGTGGGACACTATAACCACATCTTTAATATGCCCCATAAGAATGTATTTTTGTTTTCTACTCGGAGAAAAATTCAGTAGTTGCGAAACATAACGAATTCATTCAATGATTTTACGTGATCACTAACTTATAAGCTAACAAGTGGCTTTGGCTTTTAAAAATCAATTTCTTTTAATGTTACCTGAATAGTCAATTGAGCTAGTTATAATTAATATCCATACGAGAGGAAAGAAGTTTGTAGTTATTCTATCATTAGAGACATTAATCAAAGATACGCATAATAAATCTGGAATCCGTTGGATGAACGATCGAGTTCTCAAAAGACGTTCTAAGAAAAGAGTATAAATTTGACACAAGCTATTAAGTATGATAAAATATAATAGAAAACTCGCGTTAATTAAATTGTTAATTATTATGTGACACCTCAAGGGAGTCACAAGGCTCATCGAGGGAGAGTGTGCCAACAGCATCGACCGATTGATTCCCTTCCAACTACTAACCGCGCTCAAACTTGCTTAGCTTTTTGCGAGCCATTGGTAGCAGAGGCTCTACCAATCGACCAAAAAAGGCGAATTACAGCTACTTAGGAATGCTATTAATCTGCACACTTTTATACGGTAATATAAATGAATTAAGGAAACGGATACATAAGGTAGCATAGACAAAGAATCTGTAGAAATGTGAAAGTTAGAAAAGAAATAAAATAAAAATAAAAAAAACTCGAGAAAATATAATATAAGAACATAATAGAAAACAAAATCTCTGGAAATTATCAAACGAGGGTTACATGAAATGAATAATGGATTCCAAAACTGAAAAATAAGCAAAAAATAATAGATTACAATAGAGAAAAAAATATATATATAAATATATAGTAATTGTTATGGAGACCGATACAGGCAGAGAAACAGATACAAATCATCTACTAAATTTAACTGAGGCATGTACAAAATCACCAATCCTAATATAAGAATTACGGAAAATCCTCAAGGTAAGAAAAAATAAAAGTCTTGAAGTATCTTGTATATTAGCAGGGATAGAAAAAGAATGAATTTAGAGATGACTAGATTAGAGGATATTGTTAAGCATGTAAGTGGAGACGGGCTGGCCATGTAAAGATGGAAAATATTAAGCACTGAGTGGATATCATGAGAGAGAAAGAAAGAAGGAAAGGTCGCCAAAGAACACAGACAGACAACAGGCAATAGTGCAAGGAATCTAGAAGACATGATATAAGGCGCGAGATCCACAGAATTCGGTTAGGAACTTGTTTATGCAGTGAAAAATCGTTCGGGTTCAAATATTAAGAGTAAAATTTGCAAATGCCATCACGATGTGATGCTGGGTAGAATAGTCAACTGTTCAGTGACTTCAGTTGTCAACAGGATGATCTTAAAAGATTGGAGCACGGATTAGAGCGGGAAGTGAAATTTAATGTGAACAAATATAGTATATACATTTTGATAAGATTAGATGGATATGAATACCAGTTGAATCAGCAGACTAAAAAGAGTTAACAAATAAAAGGATTTTGGTATTTTATTTTGTTTACAGGGGATTTAAAGGATTCAGATTTGATAAGAACTCCAGATCGTAGGTTTAAATTAAAGAAACTATTTGTAGGAGAAAATGATATTACACTTAAGCTCCACTGAATGGGTTGGACTATTTATATAATAGGACAGAAAGAGAAGATATAATCGGAATTTATAAATTATTCCAATATATATAAAACACAGATAGGAGTTCGTGTTTTTTCCCTGATAGGGTTAAAAATATGTAGAATCAGCCAACTGTTATATCTGGAAGGATAGATTCATTAAAAATGTGTGTATAATAATTCAGGTTAGTACTGCTCAACATGTCAGTATTATATAAGAAAATAATAAAACTATGTGAAAAAATGAAGGAAAATATACACAACCAACTAATGCGAGATGGTCATTCTCGTTTGACTCATCAAGGTTGGCCGGCCACAGTAGCGAATATGCTCGGTATATGACTGACCTACTTACCCCCCCCCATTCCTGTTTTGTATTCAGCAATAAATCAATTTGTATCGGTTTACGTTGTGGGGATGGTTTTCCTCTATAAGGTGTACCTCTTGCAAAACATAAAATCGACTTTAAACATTAGTGATAGTAGAGCTGCATATACTGAAAATGTATAAATCCGAGTTCAGTTGAGCTGGTTGAAATTATGGCCAAAGCAATTAAAAGCTATGAGATAATATATTGTATGTTAATTGCATGTATTTTCGGCCAGGTTTTAGGGAAGAAATATCCTGCTACCTAATTATGAGACCTGTTTATCTCTTATAAATTTGGGTAATTCGTGAATGTAAGTCGTTGCTGCCTAGACCGAGTTGATAACATTTAAAGGAAAGCAACTTAAATTATTTTCAGAAAAAAATTTCGACCAAGTCTCATAATTCTTTGCCAGTAAAGAAAGGTTTACAAGCAGAATGAAAGCGTAAGTTAAATTCATACAACAGTGATGCAATAGGCATGAATTTGCCAGTGAGCTCGTCCTGATCTACAATTAAAATTCAGTAATGAATAATAATAATTTAATCTAGGGAAGATATACATTCACGAATTACCCAAATTTAGAGATAAACAGGTCTCATAATTAAGTAGCAGGCTATTTCTGTGCTAAATTACCTAGTAATGAATAATAATAATTTAATCTACAGTTTAAAATATTAACAGTGATGTGGTAATGATGAGTCTCGACGTCAGGAGGTGTTTGTATAATAATAAGTTGAACAATACGTCTCAGAACTAAAGAAGTCTCGGTAATTTCACCCAGTCACTGAACTCAGTCCATTGGAGCAACAAAAGTTCGTAGAAGCTGATGCTATGGAAAGACTGTACAAAGAACGAGAAGTAGATCTGTGGAACTCACCATATCCCTGACAATTTCTTAGGTGTGGATTTATCATTTTCTAAATTAAGCTAATTTTATTAATAGCGATAAGACTAAGCTCACTTGCAACTTCACGCATAATAACATCACTGTTTTGATTTATTACGCAATCCTATGGTGCAAATTTTCTTCCTTACTGAATCCGACGATGGCCATCTTCTGGAGCAGTAGGAAAGAAAACAAATTTTTCCAAGTTGTTTTTCCGTTTAGAATCTTATAATCAAGGATTTTTAATGTAAATTATACCATAAGTCAAATGCGAATAAAAAAAATATATCATTTTTACTGTAAGGGTTCGTACCACTCAATGTATAACATTGAATTTATAAATGCGAAAAATCTGCAGGGGTTATGCTAAAAGGTGTAAAGCACAGAAGCGTAACTCCCTGAAGCTTAAATAGAAAAGAGATGGCATGGTGAATCACCTCTGAAGTGTTTTCATTTCGATGCCCTCAGTGTTACATTCTCTGACAACTTTTTCTTGTTTATTTTGTACCAGTGGCGCACCCAGAGGAGAGTGAGGGTGTCTTCCCCCAAAGAAAAAAGGGGAAAAAATACTAGACAATTTTCCAAAAATCTTTTCCTAATTACAATTCATTTTTTATTTATGTTGTGTCGTATCTTCTATTCTATACTTGCAGATGCTCAGTCATAGGTCGTATGCGATGCGTAGTGTATATTCTCAACTCGTCCCCGCCCCAAGATTAAATCCTAAGTGAGCTACTGTTTTGTACCATTAATTTCGTATGTTTTGATCATAAGCGGTAACAAAATATATGAAAGTTTTGTATTAAAAATACAAAATACAAAAATTTGATCACAGCCGATATTATTTATCGGCTGTGATCAAACTAAGTAATAACGTAAGCTATTATTTAAAAAACATGCTACGTTATCTGGTTTATAAACAGTTTCTAGAGCCAATTTACAATAAAGCAAAAAAAAAAAAACTTAGTGTCGAAATGAGGGCGTCATTATGTTTTAGATTTTCAATAAAAAAAATAAAATTAAAAAAAAGGAGAACTAGACAAAAAGCTTGAAATATAATTTTGTAAATCAGATATCCATCGATGTTTTTAGACCTTTTTTTAGTGGGGGGATATCATCTTTAAATATGATATCCCCCCCTGACACACACACACCATTAAGAGTTTCGCAAGTTGTCTAAGATTTCTTTCCTACTGGTCCAGAAGATGGCCAACTCCCATGGTCATCGTCGGATTCAGTAAAGAAAAAAATTTGCACCATAGGATCGCATAATAAATTAAAACAGTGATGTTGTGAGTGAAGTTGCAAGTGAGCTTAATTTTATCACTACTAGTAAAATTAGCTTAATTTAGAAAATATAAATCTAACTTACGAAATTAACAGGGATCAAATTGCGGTTTTAAATTACATAAAACGAATTATTCAACAATATATTTTAATAACAAATTACTTCCATGTAGGTCGAAATACTAAGTGAAAGCCTAGATGTTTTAGAAATTAAAAAAAATAGGTTCGTCACTAGTTAAGATAGAAATTTAGTTATGTAACTTGCTAAATGCTAAAAGAGAACAACCCAAATTTTCAGGAAATTAATCCCTTCACGAGTAAATACTGATTATGAAACATCTTTTCTATAATTTAAAAGAAAAGCAGAATTGTCATAATATATATATATATAAAAAATAGGCCATAGAAACTGGTTCATGGTCCCTTGGAAATTGTGCTATATGGAAAGATTAAAATTTAGATATGAGCATTTTTAAACAGCTTTAAATATCTAACGACGTCACTAAAATTGTGACTAGATCATCAGAATGACCCATGTTCATTAAAGGCAATCAACACTTAGTAGTGAAATCTGAACGCTACTTATTTTGGTGCTGAAAGTTGCCTTGAAAAAATGATTACTCTGCAATCATAACGGTCGGCTTAGGGTCAAGTGCAATAAATTAAGCTTGTAACATCGAGCGGGTAAGTGTTATATTAGAGCAATAGACAAACTGGAGGCATTCATTAGATTGGTTCTAATCGAAATATTATTATTATTATTATTATTTTGACACCTCCAGGGAGTCCAAAGACTCATCGAGGGAGAGTGTGCCGACAGCATCGAACGATTGGTTCCCTTCCAACTACTAACCGCGCTCAAACATACTTAACTGAGCCATTAGTAGCAGAGGCTCTACCAATCGACCAACCTTCGCCCGAAATATGAAATGGAGGACTTGATTACGGTTGAATATTAATACCTTGATTTCTCTTACAACGTATACAATAAACTAAAATTCATAATTAAGACAACTGTTAACTCTACACCCAATAATATGTTTTCATTCCACCCGTGTTGTTTCTATTACATATGAAGTATGGAGAGGCCAGTAGCATTATGCAAAGAATATTTCTATTTAAATAACACTTACTTTGGATAATTAAGATAATCCAGAGTGTTTACACATTCGGCCTCGCGCACTGCTAATATTTCGTTCATCGTAAAGCTGCAGTTTTTCTCCTTTCTCTCTCTCGCAATTTATCTACCAGATAAACATTCAAGTTTACCTGCACCTCAACAGCTATTTTCGCATGTGAATTTAATAACAATGTTCCATACAAATGCCTAATGTGAAATCAATATCGAAATCAAACTTTCTTCTACTTAACTATTGGAAGAAACTGCTCACAAAGAGAAAATGCTTCATGGGACAACTAGGTCAATGTTTTGGTTGACTAATTTTTTTTTTTTTTTTGGTATGCTTAACGTCATAAGAATAGGTTAACAAAGATACCGACATCTGGCCAAAAGCAGGAAACAATACAACACGAAAGGATTAAATATTTAAGTAGGCTGGAAGATAACTGCTTTTACAAACCACTTGTCTGTGCATGCATTGAGCATTTTTTGTAGTAACACTAAAAAAGATATATAATTATTGTTTTAGGCCATGTCAGTCCTACTGTTTAAGTATTCGATAAACTTCATTATAAGTTATGCTTTTCAATAATTAATACTTAATATAAATATCTACACTACAAAGATACGCAAAACCTTGTGATTTAAAATTAAGAATTTTAATCCAAATTCATTACACAGCTTACCTCAGCTTTATCTTGCGATAGAGACTGCTTTTTGAGTTTTTCATGACATCTGCATAGATCATGGGTACTGGTATTTGCTGATAATGAAATATTAAGATGTCTAGAAGGGAGTATTGTAATAAAATATGGAAAATTGAGTAGAGTAAATGCGTGAAACTATCGATCGTGCACTACATTACCAGAAAACAAAAGCCAGTAAAGTATTAACATTTTCGATTATGTTAATTGTTAATTACTTTTATTAGTATTATTAATGAGGAAAAGAAAAACTTTTAGACAGCAAAGGGGTGGCGGTTAGAACTTCCTTCTCAATTACGGATAATCAGTTTATTCCGTTAACACACGTTCCTGATTGGCTATCCGACGTCCGCGGACGATTGGCTAACCAACATTCTCGGATCAAATGTGTTGAATGATCAGACAAGAAACAAACATACAAAGCTGGATAACTGATCGCATGTTAGAATACCATGTTTCACACAAGGTCGCTCGAAGTACAGTAGGACTTGGCTTTAGATAAACACCCTTATCTAGCTCAGCAGATAAACTTGGCAGTCTCTTAAGGAAGCATTCTTGCCTAATCCGGATTAGGTATGCTTAATTAACTACGCTCATGCAATTAATGAGATAAAGTCATAGGATTATACGCTTGCAAGAACACCATAAGAAGGATGAGTAAGTATGTCATAAAGGAGATTACCAAAATGCTAGTGAGTTCTCAATTAGAAACAGAAATCCTAATAACAAATATGTGGCAGAATTGGGTTTAGGATTATAAATTTAAAACTGAAATGAGAATAATACATCTCATTTGATTCTCAATTCGTACATCGACTTCCATTCTATTGATGTTCGAACAATTTTATAATTTTCTTTATTCAATAAGTTAGTAAGAACATATTAATTTTAAATTTAGTATACAATTTTTTCTGTATAGTTTGTAAACTAAATTCTTCGTTTCAATGATATTTTAGAAGTAGTATCACATGGCATACAACTCCAAAACAAATGAATTTGCCAGTTTGCGAATTTCTTGAAAAATTTCTTTCGTGGCAATAGATTCTGATTCGCAAGTTTTCATCAGACTGTTTTCATCTATTTATTATCAACCCATAGCCGTGTTTAAAATGTTACTGCATATATTATTCATTAACTACTGCACATGAGATAATTTAATAATCTGTATTTCCAATTTTTAAACGGTGATACGAACACAAACTAAAAATTTACTAGAGAAATAAAATAAGACTCAAAAATTAAAAATGAATTCAGAAGAGTTCAAGCAAGCGGCGCACTGAGTACACAGTGGTCTAATCTCTTTGGTGAGTATATTTTTACGCAAAGTTTAAAATAAATTATATATATATATATATATATATATATACACATACACATATACATACATATATATATATATACACACACACACACACACAACGTAGAACCGATAGTTTTGTTTAAAGATGGAAGCATATTATCAAAAGAACCAAGGTAGGAAGGATCAGTAGAATAAACGCAAACAACTGCCAAGCTACAGAATCAAATGGTTTAGAATTAACAGCACTGTAACTGTCTTCAGTCAGCTGTAATGCGTTATCAAGCCGTTGAAGGAAACGTCCCATAAAATAAAAACAGTATCCTTTACAGAGAAGAGCCGGACAATCATGCTACGAGAAAATCCTCTAATGGTTAGTGGAGATGCTCAGAGATGAAGGAGAATAATTATGGATCTACTCTGCAGAAACGAAACTGAAAAATCTCAATGCAAACTACGAGATATAAGAAAATCGAAGAAATTAGTGTATTATGCCTGTAAGTCGTACGCAGGGCCGCGCCAACCCGAGGGTGCACCGCACCCGGGGGGACAACATTGATAGGGCGGCATTTTGTGTAGCTAATATCTAATTTGGATTATACAATGCAGTATTAGGGGCGGCAGATAAAAGTTTGCACCCAGGCGGCAAATACCCTTGGCGTGCCCCTGGTCGTACGTATACAATACAGTATTTCATTTTGTTGAAAGTTTCCTCAGTCTCCAAAAACTTAACTTCTCGTTAAGTTCTGAAGAATGGGGAAGATAGAAGGCAACTCGAGAAAATTTCCAGACTTTAAACGCGGTACAGGAAGCATCGACATTACTACCAGACTATATACCCCGATACTATAATGCGTCAGGAACTGACGATTTGGTGTCCAGAGCAGCAAGAACAACTTTTATCAGAAAAAAAAAAAAAAAATGTTATAATAGTGCGTAGGATGAAATTCGCAAACGGTGAAAAGCTTTAACAGAAAGAAGAATTTTATTAAATTCTTTCAGACTCTTATTTCTATTCAACCTCTCCTCTTCATCTATATGAATAGATGAAGGGGGGGGGGTTGGAAAGAAATAAAAGATGTTAACATTAGATATGAATACTCAGGAACTGGTTCTTAAAGTGAACAATAGAAGGATATTAATGAAGAGGTGGGAGTTTATTCTTCGACTTGAGTTCAACTGTAAATTCATGACAATTGATGCATCTTTTAAGATGTAGAAAGAATGATCATGAGATGTCAATTTTGTGAAATGATATCTCGTAATGTGTCAATTGAGTGAATGATAGAGCGCAAATGATTCGTAATGTGTCAATTGAATGCACAAAGTGATTTGGTAAAAGTAGTTGGATGGAGTT
The DNA here is from genome assembly GCF_054136105.1 of Typopeltis vanoorti. Lineage (NCBI taxonomy): Eukaryota > Metazoa > Arthropoda > Arachnida > Uropygi > Thelyphonidae > Typopeltis > Typopeltis vanoorti. The sequence goes on from NC_143556.1 coordinate 62,419,428, forward strand.
ATATAGAATTAACATCGGTTTAGTCTAAAAGTAAAGTAACGACAAATGAAACAACAATCTTTGCTTGTAGGCCGAAGCGGCTATACATAATAAATATTGATACCAAGAATAATTAAAGTTAAATACATTGACATACATCGCAATGTATATATGTCGATGGAAAAAAAATTACAGTACCACAAATGTCTTCGAGAATGATACGTTTGCTTGTATAACATGAGAAAACGAATATCAATCTTTGCGAGCATTTGGAAGACGCTGCTCTCATTTCATCTGATTTTCAACTCTCGTCCCGATAACTAATTGGGAAAAAAGGGTGTGCTTGTATTGTATATCCTGTTAAAAATACGATAATTTCATTTTCTAGTTCGAAAATAAAGCAGAAAATTGTTGCAGTAGCAGCTATTCGTTATATAGTATTCGCTTATAATATAAAAACAACATTGTATAAGTGGCATTGCAGACTCTGTTTGACTAACAAAACACCTGTTATAAATGACATGAGTGATAGAATAGCCGGTTACTTTTTTGTTAGTAGTCTTCTGAGAGGATCGCCACAATGATGTCTTCCGCAAATTTCGGACTTCAAAAATTAGACATTTGAAGCGATAATAACGGAATTTTCCCAGCCTCTTTTTTTCATGATCGTACTTAATGATTTACGAATGGCAGGCAAATTTATTGTGTAACGCGAAAATTAAGCAACATGCGAGTCCATGTAACAAATGTTTGCCTGGTACTAATTTGATCCGATTTCAAGAATGGTACGCAAGGTATATTCGAAAACTTTTGCCTGTTTTTAAACTTGAGGTATATAAATGGTTATATATAAAATTCTTCTGTATATCGCCACCCTAGGGCAAGAGTTGACTTAAGAAATAATCAAAATTAGAGCATTACTGCAGTGATGGAAAGATCTGTCTTGGTTCTTAAGTACAAGATGAACTGAAAAAGAGATACGAGACTGTATTTTTGTCTATAGATAAATGGAGATTATATTATCTAGATGCAAACAGAGTGAAGTTGGAATCAAAGGCTTAAACAATAAACTAATTCATTTGGAGATTTCATTCAAGATCTTTTCAAATTAGTTTTGATTTGTCTGCAATTTGGTTTTTCTTGAGAAAGCATATTAAAAAAAAATCAAAATCTTCTTGACCATAATTTTCCGAGGCACATTTATTTATTTTTACTTTTAATCCAACTAGTTAATTCTATACCGCTTATTCGGTAATTATGTACTTGAAGTAAAGTTCTGAATCCACAAGATATCAAAAAACCATAAAATAAATATCAAACAGAAAAACTGCACTCCATGTATTTTTTCTGAGCCCATCAAATTTTGACTCACATATTTATATATTAGATTTGTTTCCGTTTCCACTTAGATAGCTAGAGCAGCATCAAAGAAAAAAAAAATTCTATCATGCATCGCGCAAGACATCAGTATATATAGACGTGCATTCTTTGCCTGTCTCTGTTTGGGGATTTGAAAATTTTTATTATTAAAAGCAAATTTTAGTGATCCAATATTTTAAACAGTGAATCGTTAACCTAGTTATCGTGCACCCACAGGGGGGAAAAAATAATAATAATAAATACGGAACTTCGTTTCATTGATTAAGCTGAAAAAAGGTCAACGTGTAGCTGATTTTCCTGGAGTAGAGCCACCCTACCTACAGACAGGTCAAAATTTTGGTCAGGGCCAGACAAAATGTAGTCTATACATCCCTAATATGAACTAGGTTGGTATCTGAGAGCAGACCAAATGCACCCGCATGAAGCTGAGAACCTAAATCTTTCATACCGAGTGAACCGTAGCCCAGATAACAGAGATCGCATGAGTGACTTACGCAGAAGATCAATCGTGAGAAAATGCTAGTCTCCAAACTCCGTGTACAAAGAAAGAAAATGCTTATATAATATTGCCGATGAAAAATCTTCAAAAATATTTGCATCGACTCTAAATGTGAGAGCAAGATGCTTCCATTTGAAGAGGCATCCTGGTTAAATCAGCTATCGAATCATTCGATAGCTGAAGTAGATCACACGCAAAAAAACCGTCCAGAAAACAGATGTAAAAAAATTAATTTAACTTTAATCTCAACACCATTCAAACCTGAAATAAATAGTTTAATAAAAAACGTAATCCGACGCAACATTCAAATTATTAATGAATGCAAAACGAATCTCGATGAGGAACTACAGAATACGTCTGCCTACTCGGCAGGCAAATGAGAAAAGCAAGCAAACAAATACCTAACTAAACCAATCATTAACAAATATTCAAGGAAAATACAAGGTTTTGAAATAACCAAAGATGTATTAAGAAAAAGACAATTATTTTTCAGGAGTAAGAATGACTAGCCAAGAAATAAAATACAATCTGTCACACGCGTAACGAGCATATGTTCGAAATGCTAACACTCCATTAATAAATGCTTCGGAAAATAATAATAGCTTAAAAATAACAAAAGATGAGATCTAATCCATGAATAGAAAATAAATCTTGAAAAAAAATAAGCAATTTCCAAACCACTCCTATGAAAATAAAAATTCGTGATGTTTGGAGACTATGTTTTTGGAATGCGCAAACTATTTTTTTTCCAAGGCAGAAAAAAAACTGGTTTCGATCAAAAATTCATACTCGATTTCATCAATTAATGTCACTTTCTTCTCCCGTAAAACTAAAATCTAGTTGAACGTTAATATTAAATTGATGTAATCGAAAACCGAGTATTAAAAATTCATCAAGGTCTACTCTGATCAATGGAACATATGGATTATTGTTCTTACATACAGGTTATTCATCATCAAACATTTTCTACCGTTGTCTCATATTCAGATAGGCTTTTCAGGTTTGCATCACTCTTGCTTGATATCGTAATATGAGGACATTACATACTGATGGAAGATATATAAATTTATTTTACACTAAGCTAATCGCTCACTGAATTGTCTTGCGTATATATGGGAGACAATCTTTAGGTTTTGGGGAAGAATGATGCATGGATTTTGTTTTCATTATTTCGCTATACTTCGATTAGTAATAAAAAAATATTAGAAAAAAAAATCCCAAAGGATGAAAGAGAATGATATCGGCAAAGATAATGTGATATGTAAGGAAGGATACGAGTTATGATAGCCTGAAAAAATACATATACAGAATATAGGAATAAAGAAATCGAAACACAGGCTATCAGCGATAAAAGAAAACAAAGGCAATAAAAAAATTATTCGTTCAAAGATTAATAGTTCAAAGGCATACATAAACGCCATTCTTCAGAGATGCTATTTACAGGACTATTCAACCATTGCCCTGCTCTATCCTTATAAGGGTTACAGCCGGGTCAGAAAGACGTTCAACCTGTTTTTCAGGCACGTTACACATTTCTTTCTTTCTTTCTTTTTTTAAACCGTGTATGCATGTATTAGATATCTGATATTTTTTTAAAGATCAAACAGGTTCTAAAGTTCTTTATTTTGTTGAAACGAGGAAACCGAAGGAAACAACGCATGCAATCGTGATTTTTGTCAGACATCTTAATATCACGAGTAGTATGGAACAACTACGATAAGACATTCATATGCATAGTGAATTTGTACAATAGGTCTTCCTGTGCATTATAATAAACAAACGGAAATTTTCCTACAGATCAAACATCGAGATACATATACAGCTATGCTCCATTGTATTGTGATATTTAGAAGCATTTTAAAAATAGCAAAATAAATAAATAAATAATTAAATAGAGTAAGACGGGATAAAAATTCGTTTAGAACTACGGATCTTGAAGCAAAAGCTTAAAACAGAACAGTTTTAATGATATATTTAAGAAAATTCTACTCGAAGCACATCTTCCACTTTCAGAAAGGTATGGCTTCCCTCAAGTCAACAGCAGTTATTCTTTATGTACTGTAATTGACGCAAAAAGAACACAGAACCTATTTGCATCATACCTTAATATAAATTCCACTTTTTATTTCCAAGACAAACCACAGACAGGTATACAGTGAGCTGTAGTGACTAATGATATGCAAGAAAAAAAAAGTCCAGCTAGCAACGCCACATTAGTCCTGGCGCAGTTACTCCAGAGCTGCTTTTGAGATCTCGAAATTTGGTAACGAACAAATTAAATTAAAACTTAAAAATTATTCTCGAATTAAAATATCTTCGATCACTTTTAAACTCTCGCCTTAATACTTTATATTTAATGACAAATTAAAGAAAATTATTGAAATAAATAATTCAATGACAATTACAGAATTTGAAACTGGTAAAACCTAAAATAAAATAAAAAAAACGGGACATTTAAAAAAATAGTTTTTGTAATGCTTTTTTTTTATTGTTATTATAAACTTATATACGAAAATGAAAGTTTTTCTTCTCTGCAACTAATTCAGTTTTTGTACTTCATCGTGGCTCCTGGTATACAGATTTAAAAACAGTGAGAACTATTTGCGCCAGGACCCCGCATGTCTTTACTGCAGCATCGCCAGAGAAATGAGAATATTATTTAAACACTGTAATACATTTATATGGATAAATGTCAAAATAACATTTTATTATGAATAAAGACTAAAATAATTAAGCTACAATGCCATACTTTGAGTTTTAAAATATCACGAGGAAATTTCCAAATGCAAATGAGCCCATATTTTTTTTCCTAGGCGGAGCTTGCAGTGCGTTCGCACATACGAAGTGGGTTCTCTGATGTTGAAAATCTATGGTAAAGCATCAAAAACTGACTTTTATAGAAGAGAGAAAATATCAACAAGGAGAATATTCAACTCTGGGAAGAAGTAGAGTTAGCTATGCTGAACAGTGAAAAGATCGGTGGTTCTCAAAGTAAGGTCCATGGCTGTTTTGAAATACAAATCACTGATGTGCAGTACAAATAGTCATAACAGAAAGAATCTATATTAATATTTGTATAGGAATATGTATGCTTGTGTTTCTGCCATGAATTAATGTAGCAGAGGAAAAGAAAAGCAATGGATATGTTTGGTTCCCAAAAGCCGGCTGAGAAATATAATATCATCTTAAGAGGTCGCCCGTTTACAGGCAGGCGCACCATAGCTAGGTCAACGTGTTGAACAGGTTCTTCGGCACCTGCACTTCGGTCCGTATTAAGCTTTGAGGTTTGGTTTTTGACTATGTTTTGCCTGCTAATTGTGTAATATCACAATTAAAACATTTTTTTTCGAAAAAAATTCAATTGTGAAATTATTTTTTTTAACCTCTGTGGAGATGAAAGAATTACATCACATCAACCAGTAATGTGGCGTAATAACAGCAATGAAATACTTCAGTTATTTTTCAAAATTTTATTTATATTTATAAAGAAATAACTACTAAATCCTCTAACGCTTTTTTATTGGATAAGCTTGAGCAAAACTTCTTTAGCCATCAATGAATCAGTGATTTCAGCGAGGTTAAGGCACAAGAGTGCGAGCATCCTGTGGCCTTAAATCTAACAGGTACATATTACATTTGAAAAAATGAGAATTCGACGGTCGTTTAGCTCGCCCGTGTTTTGAGTAGCGAAGTTAAAAAGTCCAATTTCTGAGTGTGGGGGGGGGGGGACCTATTTTCCTGTGTCAAAAATCAACCAAATCGGGAACTGGTTGAAAAAGAAAGGCCTAGGAAAAAGCTCCTCTAGTTGGCGATTAATGATTCTTATGGAAACGTTTTCTAGGAAACATGAAATTTGTAACTAGCTATGGAATCCACTGGAATAACACAAACTTACAACATGAAGCAGTAAATAAACGTTTATAATCGAGGAAAAGTAGAGAGGCCCTATTGTACTTATCCATTCTGAAGATTTGGGAAATCGTGATTTGTAACCAACTGCCTTAAATAACTTATTGGTTAATATATGTACTATAGTTTGAAACTAGCATACACGCGACTACTCAGAAAAAAAAGATTTCCATTGTTATTGCACGTTTCACAATCTTTCAAATTTCCGTTGTTCTTCCCTTCACATTGTAACCTACCCCAAGGAGAACTCCTGCCCACATATGGCACTAATCCGCTACTTCTAAAACTTCTCTTGTGTAGTATGTATTATATACTGTACTTGAAACTCTTTATTCCCAAAGGGAATAAAAAGAGGAGTTCTTTTAGCTCTAACTTCTGGAAACCGGGGGGGGGGGGGGGATAAGCTATCGCTGCACAGTATTTTTGACCAAGTATTCACAGGGCCGTTGCCAGATTAGATCGCGCCCTGAGGCAAACAATTAAATATCACCCCTGATGGATTATAAGACAAACATATAAGAAAATCTCCAATTGCTATTTTGTTTTTATTACAAGAGAAACATTAACGTCGCTACGACGGAGCCTAGTGCAATATGAATGAATGAGCGCCCTTATTAAGCCGCGGCGTGAGGCAGATGCCTCTAGGCTACCCTGTCGACGGTACTGAGTATTCATAACCAACTAACTATATCTACATTTCTTTCATGCTATATAATTTACTATGACGACGTTCTTTTATTTATTTATTTTTAGTCACTAGCTTTTATTTCATAAAGATATTCCATCTAATTTCCATTATTTATTTCAAAATAGTTTTAACTATATTTTGAATGGATTAACTAACCACTTTTTTTCCCTTTCAAATTTGGTTCTAAATACGCCTTATGAATCCGACAGACTCGAGAACATTTTAAAGCAATGCGATGTCATTTGATTTTAGTATCTTTTTTTTTTTTTTTTTTTTTATATCAGCGAGAAAGTAGGTAAAAAAAAAAAAAAAAAAAAACGCAGACCATGTTTTGTATTCTGTGTTACGTCCTCATTACTCTAGAGTAATGAGGACGTAACACAGAATACAAAATGTATTCAAACACAATGTCATTATTTAAATTCGAGAAACGATGACAGTTAACAAACTCCAGCACACGCAAATAGAGGGAAAACTTCTAAATTAACAATTTATTTACCTCTACTTTCAACTCCCAATGTTTTAAACATATAATTAGAAATACGTGAAAAGTTCATTATGCGGAATTTTCATCGTTATTCTTTTTTTTCGGACTGAGTTCTTATTTTTTATTTTATTTATTTATTTTTGATGCAAATGATGTTAGGGTAAAACCAGTTAATCTACAAAAGATTAACCACTTTTAGCGTGAAACCTGAAAATCAGCATACGTGTATATCTTACATAATACGATATAGGTTGCAAGAGTATGAAGAAAAAACTGCCATGGGCGAATTATTTAATCAACAAAATAGTACAGGGTATTCCATAATCAGGTCACAATTTTCGATTAACATTTCCGAAAATGAAGAGCGCCAGAAAGATGAAACATTGCATTTTATTATAGATTTTTTCCCCCTTGGTTATAAAAATACTTGACAAGAAATTAGATTCTTGTTTTAATTCTTATCCAAGTACAAGCAAACAAAAGAGGCTGTGTTGACTTTACAACACTTGCCTTCGTATCCCATAATGCAATGCGCACTTCCTTTCGAATGTATATATTGCTATGCATTACGGGAAGAGCTACTACTCATCATACCCGTTTTGCTGTATAAGTACACGAAATGGTTTTCAAAGTCCGGGTGTTCCTTCAGATCAACTTTCAATGAGTGACCTGAAAGGACCATTCTAACTCATTACTCTTGATCACTCCGATAACACCTGCAAAATCCTCAGCTCTACCTGGTGACACCCTGCTTGTTCCACTCTCCACAAGCAGGCAGCAAGAACCGCTCATTTCCTAGAGCAAGCACTCACCGATGGACCCGTATCAAGGCCACGTCATTATGAGTCATGCCATAGGCAAGCATCGAATGGAATGCAAGAATAAGATTCGTCTGTAAGCCACGTCGTACTAAAAAACTAGGTGATCATTCAGAACACTGGTTTCAATGGATGATTTAAAGGATCATTCCAACTTATTTTCTCTCGATCACAGGATGCTCAGCAGTAATTCTGCCAGACAACACTCGTAAAAGTTTTTGCTCAACCTAGTTACAGGCAAAATCTTACTATTGAGCCAAAAATCAACAACTGCAAACAGCCAGCAAGAACCTCATCTGGAGCAGAGCTTCTTAAACTGTGGGTCGCGATCCCAAACGAGGTCGCATAACCGAATGTGGGGGTCGCGAAGAATTTAGCAACAGTAAAAAGTTTCTGAACGGGCAACGACCAAAAACTAATTCAAAATCAAACGCGTAATGAATCCGGGTGTTTCTGGCAGTGCTCGCCGGTGTTGCATCGCACTACATCACTGCAGCCTTGGTTCTGAAAACAAAATATGCAAACTTCGCACTGGTCATGCAACGCAGCGAACGCTACCAGAAACACCTCGGCTCAGATTCAAGACTATTGTATTGTAATTCTTCATGTAAATGGCAAAATTATATGTATACTAAAAAAATGTGTTCAAATAAATTTCTTTATGATTTATTACCAGTAAATGTTTGATTTGTATACCTATTTTTATACCTATATACCCCTGGGGTTGCGTAAAAATTTCTCGGGCGAAAAGGGGGTCGAGAGTAGGAAAAGTTGAAGACGTTCTGATCTAGAACAAACACCACTGACGTGGCCCTGATCAAGACCACCTCAGTAGAGGCTACCACAGGCAAGCATCTAATGGAAGGCAATGATCAAGCCAGGTCAATGCATATTATTAAAATACTCAAGATCAGAAAAAGTAGAAAAAATTTTTATCTTGATCCGAGTACTCGTATAAGCAGACAAAATTTGCACGCAAAGCACCTTTACGACTAGGCTACTTCTACAGGGTGGTCCATTAGTCACAAAATAATTACAAATTATTAAATGATTAAACTTTTTTTTCTTTTTTCGTTATAATGACATACAAAAACTTGGAGTTTTCTAATAGTTATGAAAAACCACATCACGAAAATGCCTTCCATTTTCGGCTTCGCAAAGGCAGGCCTTTTCTACGGTATGTTCCATGACATCTGTTAATGTTTCTGGCTGCAGCATCCTAATTTCTGCACGAACGTCGTTTCTCCTTCAGCTATTGTCTCGGGCTTGTTCACATACATCTTTTCATTCAGGAATTCCACAAGAAGAAATCTGGAGAACGTGATGGCCAATTAACTGCGGATCTTCGCGACATGAAATTATTCGCTCGCCAAAAATACTGATTTTCAAAATAAAATTGCACGATTTTGGTTCGTTGTTGGGTTGTAAACTTTTCTATGATCAATTTCCCAAATGTTCCTTAGAATACCTGAATAAAATAAAACTAAAAAAATTAATAAAATAAAAAGTTTAAACTTTTTTGCGACTTACGGGCCACCCTGTATATAGAAGCCGACTTCATTGTGACACACTGGTCGACAGCTTCTATATACAAGTAGACTAATGTGTCACAATGAGATACTAAGGCAATGGTGTATGTTTTAAAAGAGGTATACCGTGAGTAGACATATCGATACAAAATTAATAACGAAAAAAAATATTTATAGATTTTTGTACGTGAGTTTTTTCCGTTATTAATTTTGTAATGGTGTATGTGTATCGCCATATTACCTTAGTATCCCATAATGCAAAATTCTTTCGGATGTGTATATTGCTACGCATTACAGGAAGGGTCACTGTCCAAAACTTTGTATGGGTAGTGATCCTTCCCAAAAATACATAGCAATATTGTCTGAGTAGAGAGAAGCGAACTATGCTTGCTTACACTTGAGTAAGGTTTAAAACAAGAATATAATTTGTCACGTATAATATATTGCATTTTATTGGAAATATACCAATATTATCAAATGCAAGTTGTAACTTCGAGTGTCCCCCCCACACACATTTCGCTGTAGTTTCTGGAAGCCGTTCTTGCCTCGGTTTCCGATGCTGCACACAGCCACGTGTCAAAAATTGTATATGCCAGTTTCGAATCGATTTACGTAGTAGTAGTGGTAGAGGAGATTTTCCATACTGCTATAGAAAACGCGACCATTTCTGACTTTCACTATGAAATCAGTCATTTGATTTGCGAGGCTGTTGTCAACGCCACACAGCTAACACGAGAATTTCCATTACAAGCACATACAAAGTTTGTTTAACACTTCTTACTTTATTTATTTTGGCGATATAAGTGTTTAAACTTGTGATCTAATCATGTGACCTATATTGTAATATGCGGAATACCTGTCATTAAGATTTTACAGTGGGGGAGGGGAGATTAAAATTAATTTAATGGAACATCTATGTCGGTAATCTCTCACTTTTGGCAATTTCAAAACTTTTACAGACATTCACAGATCAACAAAGAAGCCTTATCTAATCAGTCAATGCACGAGTGGCTAAATACAACAAGAACTCCATCTATAAACGTAGTACTTTGAAGGAAAGGAAAAAGTGGTTTTAGGAGTCCTTTATTTGTTATTTTTTTTTAATGATAATCCCACAAATGGAAGGCCGGAACTATAGCACACTCGGTTCCAAAGTGAACTAAGTGTTAAGATCATTTTAAGTCACTTCGGGTCTCCAGTAAGCAGAGTAATGGTCTCAAATCAAGCAATAAGATTCATATGTCATCTTAACCTTGCCTCAATATCCATACCATAGCGAGATGCGGATTCACAGCAGGACCCCCGTTATTGAAGCCTGGATTGGCTCGGTGTTGATGCCAAATATACCTATCTATCTCCCCTAAAAGAATACAGTGATTCTGTTCATTTTCCAAATTAACATACAGTGTCCAAAATTGGTCTCATTGATTTAAGAAGAAAAAAAATTAATGAGGGGAGAAAAACGCGAAAGAACAATGGGAGTAAAACGCATATGGGGGAATTTAAAAGCACACAGAAGATTACAAAAATATATACAAAGAAAGAGAAAGTTATTCAGAGAAAGAGATGTAGAGAAAGAGGCGACGAGATGAGATTACATGAACAGCGGGAAACAATTGGATAACGAGCCGTGTGAGTGAGTGAGAGAAGAACGAAGAAAACTGGAAGCATCTATGCTCAACGATGGGATGTAACAGGCCGATAAAAAAAAATTAAAATTAAATAAATAAACGAAATAAAATAAAATAAAAATCGAGAACAATGGGATATTGATAATTCGCATTCTTCATGTTGGTGCCGCGCGACACTCATGCTTCTTGGTGAAAGGAATGTCTAAATTACAATCCTGATGAAATACCACAAAAACAAAGTAACTGGAATTTATCAAATTACTTTTGCTTCAGGAGAAATATTACCATATGTAATATTTCGCCTTCCCAGTAAAGATTAATTTAAGTTCGGTGTTATTTAAGTGTTATCAGTTTACACACTTGGGGAAAAAAAAAAAAAAGTCTATAATTGTATTCTGGAATAACGTGGTCGTTTACGGTGATGCGCGATTTATTGAAAATAGAGCAATTAAAGGCTAATTTCCTACAGAAATAATGTTATGAAATTATACAGAGAACCATGTTACGGCCTTCAAAACGATTAAAAAAATTAAGGAAAGCAATATAAAATAAGAATTGAAAATAAACAAGAAAATGCTTAAAATATACACGTTAAAAAAATAAAATAAAATACTTGTTTTCAAAATACAGTAGAAGTCTATGAAATTAAAAATTAAAATCTTTAATACACGCTGATGATTGATATTTACTTAGCGGATTTGATATACTTTGGAGACTACACTTAATTAGCATAAAATGGTTCCACCTATTACAACTAGTAATGGGAGAACTATTTTTAAGGAAAACTCGCAGATTGCTAATTTTGGGCAATCCTGTTTGACCAAAATAAATAAAATGATAAAATCCTTAACCTGCCCAAAGTACTAATGTAATATAGGTTTACAACCTTATGTGGGTGGGAAACATTAAAATTCAAAACAATATATTAAAAATATGCCTCACTAACAAGTGATATACTATTGCAAAAACTCAGCACAAAGGAGACTGATACGATAAAGCCGCTACAAAGCAAATAAATAAAATAATTTCCTTCCTTCTCTCTCAGCAAGCAACACGCCATGCTTTTAATGTCCCCGTGCATAGAAGAAGGATCCTTTTGTAACAAAAGTGACGTCGCAAAACATGAATTCAATGCTAGCAAACTGTCTCATTCGACAGAAAAAAACGGCGTTAAAACAATCCAACTTTGAGTTGCAAAGACTAGATTATCAAATGAATATCCCAATCACGATATTATCTCTTGACAGGGTTAATCGATGGGCTATAGTTCGTGTACAGAGTTCTATCGAATTTTGTACACCGAGCTTTTAATTATTTTTTTATGCATTGTTTTATGTCAGAATTAAACAAAAAGAACAAACTACCCTAATTCTATCATACGTTATTTCTTTTTAGGTGAGTAATAAAATTCCGTCCTGCATAATTGTATGTGGCACACTACAATTCAAATATCGCCACTTCTGCTACTATTGGGATGGGAAGATCAATAACATTTTAGGCTATCCTCGATTAGTATAAGTATATATTTGTACATCGTATCATATGATCTTTTGATAAAATTATACGCAGGTTAGAACAAATGTGAACATTATGTCACAAATTGGTTATAAACATGAGCACGCACATATTAATCACAAGACCATTGTTGAAGGTTGTGAAAAAGATGAGAACATAAATTTGCATGTTATAAAACGGACAACTTTGATATACGTTTTTTTTTTTTTTTTTTTTTTAATGTTACAAATTCTAGTTTTAATGCATATTTTGGCTTCATGCGATTATTCCGGAGACTAATTTCGAATTTTACCGCACTTTCTGCCGTCAAGAAGGGTAAGTAAAGCATGTTCCTGAAAAATTAAAAATACAAGGTTCTTTCTGTTGAAGACGACTAGTAAATTCAAGTCCCTTGGGGGGGGGGGGAACGGCTATTTGGTTGTAATTCCAAATTGTTTTGGAATTACAACCAAAGCAACTAAGGCGATGAAGCCCAAGGTATTTTTGTCTGTAAAATGCATGCCTTCTTCTGGCCTGCTTTGCGAGGAAAAAAAAAAAAAAAAAAAAAAAAAAAAAACGGCTATTGTTATTGTTTTGGAATTACAACCAAAGCAACTAAGGCGATGAGCCAAAGCCATTTTTGTCTGTAAAATGCATGCCTTCTTCTGGCCTGTTTGCCTGCTTTGCGAGAAAAAAAAAAAAAAAAAAAATCCACTTCCGCAGGAGGCCAGCTAATTCACCTTCAACTGGAAAAAAAAAAAATAAAGACTGGACTGGACTGGTGCATTAGTAATCAATGTCTTCGACTTGAGCAGTTGTTGCAGATTGAAGTTCTGACACGTTTTGGAAGCGAGTAAGAACTTTTTGGGTAAAAAAAAAAAAAAAAAAAAAAAAAAAGCTCGTTTTGACAACTTGCCAAGATCGATCTGATTTCTTAGATGTTTCATTAAAAGAAACAAATCTTTCGCTTAGAAGCCTCTAATTATTAAATTATTCCAGATCGAGGATCTGGCTGTGAAAACATCATTAAGTTTTTTTTTTTATTTATTTTCGACGAGTACTATAAAAATCTTACACACAACAAAATTAACGTGATGGTCAAGGAGCGAAGAAAATATGAACTCCTCGTCATTGCAGGAAGATTCAACTCATTAACAGTGTTATACTTTGCGCATCGCAACGGTAGAGGAGAGGGTATTACTGCCCATAATGGTATAAGTCAGGAAGAGTATGCTAACGGTACGTTGAATGTGCAGTTATCACAGATTAGCGTATGCTAGTATTTTCGGATGGTTCAACATGAATCTGTTCGAAACTGGGGTTTTTCAAATATTCCTGTAGCATATCATAAGAGAAAATTATTTTGTCACTGGAGCCAACTTGTCAAATCTTTTCTCCAAAAAGTGATCGCAGCACAGAAAAATATTTACGTGATCATTTTCTTCTAACCTCATTTATCTAATACATTACAGGATACAGCTGTTTTCACACCAATAAAGAAGTCGAGATCGATTTTAGATTATGAAAAAAAAAAAAAAAACTTGGCAGTTTGGCTCAGTTCCAAACGAGCAATTCTCCATTCTGCTCAACCGCCTAAGGATCAATATGTAGGATATTTTGAAATAAAATATGATTTTGATTTTATGGTTTTAGGACAGTAGGATTATACTCCCTTAAATTCAAAGAAAATGAAAAGTTGTTATAAGGTTCAGATTTTCAAAGAAAATCTGAATCTTATAAAGCATCTACAACAAACAGAGTGGACGAAAGTCGACTACTGTTTAGAAGTAGTAGACTTTCGAGTAGTTTATAAATAGTAGACGAAAGTCTACTACTAAAATCACACTGTGGCTTGAGTAAAGAAACCACTGAAATGAAGAAGAGGAAAGCGAAATCAGAAAAGAGATGACTGTAAAAGAGAGGAAGTAACGAAAGTGGAACAAGTATGCCGAAGACCATCGCAAGAAGGATCGTTAACCGTAAATCTTACTGGAGGTTTTGGGATTAATCTCTGAAGCCTCCAAAACTCCTTTTGTGAAATAAGTACCACAATTATAATACCAAAACTGATTAGGATGCGATGAATACGGTAAAAATAGGATATGTGTAGATTTTGTCTTATGTACCTGACAACAAAGAATGAATACAGAAATCATTCAGAACCGTTTGTTTGTCACGACATATTACGGGACTTTTTTTTTTTTTTACATAATACTGGATCCCCAAACGTAGTGATGAAAACGTGTCAGTCAGCACCCTAGTGTGGTACTTTGAAACGTAACTACTTACATTATCTTTTTTCTTTTCCAATATATGCACAAATTGGTAATATCTAACTAATGATTGGCTTATGAAAAATATTTGTCTTGGATTATTACAATCCTGTTTTTTTTTTGTTTTGTTTTTATAGTATGCTGTGAATGAAGTTTTCCTAATCGACTTACTTTTCTAGGCTAATCCAGATTAAATAGCCTGTTTAATTTGGATTCTAATACAATACCACCATGAACTTTTAAAAGGCTTTTCAAAGGATAAAGAAGTGACACGATTTTCCTTCTACCCAAAACAAGCAAGTTAAAAAAAAAAAAAACTGAAATTAAAAACATACTGAAAAAGCTGATGTGATCAATGTTCATTTACTAATAGGTCGTATAAATAAAAAAAAAAAAAAAAAAGGTACAGAGAATAAGATAGAGGAATATTTTAGAAAATTTTAGACTTCAATAATGTCTTGAAATAATCAGAAAAGCGACTTACCTAAGCTCCTTGATTCAAAGAAAGTTCAGCCCACAATCAGCCACATTCAATGTCAATAATGGTTGTGTTTGAGGTTAAAGATTATAAAGGAGTTGAATTTCTCTCGCAGAGCAGTGCTTGAAATGGCTTGGCTTTTGAGATAGTGAACGCAAATAATGGGAATGAATCCAAGAAAGGTTACGATAACTGTAATTTAATGTATTCTTTCCCACCTATTCATTTTTTTTTTTTAATTTTATTTTATAGACATCATGGCACAATCGCAAAGCAGAGCTAACATGTTTACCCTTGGAGTGCACAGGACAATGGACGTAAACAATTGGAAAACACATTTAGACTTGTTTAACTACAATGCAATAACCTTGAGTGGGCATTCTAACATACTGCATAATTTGCTTACATACACAATAAAGCGCATTTCGAAAAAACATTTCAATGTTACACTTACAATAAATGATGACGAGAAATGTTGACTGCTGATGCAAACACATGAACAACTTCATATATCGTTCGTGCATACCAAATCATACACATCTTTTACTCTAACTGCATTCCCAGCAAGTACAATTCTAGAAATCAAGTCCTGATTAGAAACGCTTATCGATCTAATAAGTCAGTACACCTTAACATCAAAGCTGTTCTAGATCTTAAAGTTATAAAAATGGACTTGAAATTATTGGATTGACGAATATTTTCAAATGTTTCTGAATCCGTTGCAAAATTCGATAATTCAAAAAGAAATTAAACATTTCATATTAGTATGCGAAACATAACAGGGGGAAAAAAATGAAAATAGCAAATAAATGATTGTTACATAACCTGACCTGTTTTGCATCTCGAGTCGCGCCAACAACTCCATATCATTTTTAGTGCAGTTTCCTGGTAAAGGGTCTTCAGAAATTTCATTACGACAGTCCTCAGAAACAGTGACAGAAATCGATGAAATGACTTTAGGAGGAGAAGATTCCATATTAACGCACTTCGTTAATTATCTTGAATGTGGTAGCCATTGGATTAAAATTCTGTGAAATAAGGATTGTGGTATTTAATACTATTTCTTAGTAGTAAATTGAGAATGGCAATCATTATAAAATCAAATAGGTACTCTTAAATATTTATGATTTTTTAAATGCATATTTCCAAAAGTATCAACAAAATGCTTATCTCCTAATGACCAATTTTATGTTAACCGGACGTGGAGTTGATTTTTTTTTTTTTTTAATTCGTATGTATTCACATTATTTGCTGTATGCATATTCAGTAAGATTTTAATTCATTTATCAGCTCAAATTCATAAATAAGGATGTAAAAGTTAATTACTTTGCTTTCATTCATCGTGTGCAGATTATCCTGAGTCTTTCCACTTCTGGAACACTGAAAGAACGAGCTATCGTATATCTTGTCACGTGACATCTGAATGCTCATAAAAGTAGGAAGAAACAGCTTGTTTGCCTCTGCAGTGACATGAGCAAGGCGAACCATTGCGACCTGAGTAGCTTTAATGCTCTAGCATCTCTAAGGCATACTGCTGAAATGACAAATGCGTAGTCAAGACAGCTGCTACAGGTAATGGCGGAAGGTGGTGGGGGGGGGACAACGATTGCCTTCGCAAATTCAGCAGTTTCTTTTTAAAAATGTGAGCATGACGTGAAATAACATATGCTATTCGATTTTTTCATGTCAGTGGACGGAAAAGATTCTAATTTCTATAAAAACAATAGAAAATATCAACAAAACATTCACAGCGGGCGAGCTTCATGGTTTAACAGTATTTTTGAAATAAAAATAGATATACTACATGACAAAGAAGAACGAAACAACTATTTAAAAAGTGCAATCCAGAACTAGTCAGTGTCTGCTTCTACTGACCTGCAAATCTTTGTTTTTCGTATATTTTTTCCCCCTTCTAAATATGGATTTCTTCTCAGCTATCCCTAAAACGCACAGAGTTCGGAGATCACAAATACGTACACCATTTAATAATTATACAGTAAATAACTAACGATTAAATTCTGGCAAGTCAATTCAGAGAGGGGGGTCATTAATCTGACTTCTATTTGTCATTTATATGTGGAGTTACTAAAATTTTTACGGCTTTGAGAGCAATCCTTAAAAGTTTATTAGCAAGAATTTGTAGTGACATTTTGTGTCGCTGCTGAGCAATGGCATCTCACATGAAACAGTGTGTTGTTCTCAAATAAAAAAAAAGTTCTAAAACGTAGGATCAAGTGGAGAAAATTCTGTTTGCAGGAAATGAGACAGAAAGGAGGTTGGCTATGCTATCATTTGCCTCCCAAGACCACCACTGAAGAATATCATTAATATCATCAATTAACAATTGATTGTAGGTATTTCTGAGGTTCTGCTTATAAAGGCAGAACCTTCTTGAGGGAAAAAAAAAATCATAAGATTTTGTGTCAACATTTTCTTGTGTAATATTGTAGTCTTATAACCATTTCAAAATACACAAAAAGATAAATTGCTCGATGTCTTTTACGGATATTTTTTTTTCCGGATCATAAGGCACTGCATTCCAAACACAGCGTCTTTCTTATGTCCACAGAAGAACAAGCTGTTACTGTTATCCCAACGATAAATTGCTAGCAAGAGCAGTTCAAGGTCAGACTGATGCTAACATTGATACCATTCAAAGGGCATTACTGATGATCTTCACACTCCATACGGAGTTTGCAATATCTTTTGTAATGGCTGCATTAAGGGATGATGGCAGCACAGCGGGTACAAGAAAATCTCACTAAAAGCTAAATGACTATGAATGGTACATTAAGATTAGGCATCTGCAGCACTATCACAGTAATGAAGATGAATGTTTGAACTGCATCGTCACAGACTGCAGTCAATGTTAGTCTATCCATGCATCACAGTGAGGAAGATACAGAGCACGGCTGTGCATGGGCGTCCGCAGAATTTCTGGGGGGGGGGGGGGAACAAAAATTCCAGGGGAGGCAAAGCTTGGGAACAAATAATTACACCAATAAATTTTTATTTAATTTTTGGGGTTTTTTTTCACAAGTATATCCCAGGGGGGAGCAAGTGCCCCGTTTGTCCCCCCCCTGCGGACGTCTATGCGGCTGTACATACAATTTCAGATCAGGATCATAGTCTTCAACTAGATTCCAGTGACTTCCATCCATTTGGTCTGTTTAGAGCCATTATAGCCAACATTTCATAAGCCACAGCGAGATAAAATCAGAAGTCAAATAATCGGTTCGTGAGTAGCAAGACATAATTCATGACTAATGCATTAAAAATTAGAACTATTTTGGAAGTTATGCTGAGAAATTATTCTCATCTATTTGCATATACTTGTATCTTCATAGCAGTGGCACACGAAGAATAACAAAAAAAAAAATATGTTCAACATTTTTTTTTATTTACACTTATAAATGAAAGCCAAGTACATAAGAGTTTTCAAAATGGCACTGGAGAAAAGAAATTGGACAATAAAATCTTTTGTTATAGATTATCTATAACAAAAGACAGAAAAAACTTGATACTATCGCAAAACAGGGAAGAGAGAGACACCACTGTGGAAGATTACTCGACAGCCTTTAATCTAAATCGATCAGTTGTCTTCGAGATATCAAGAGCAACAGCTTTTGCTTTCCCAAACCTTGCAGTGGCTCTCGTCCGAAAGTAGTTGATCGCAAAAATTCCTCTTGTAAAACTAGAATAGAAATATGCTATCGATCATTGGTTAAGGAAAAGGATGTCGGATTTTGTAAATTGGCTGTTAACAGATTCTTGCATTATTTTGAAGACAAGAAAGCAATCAACTGAATGGGGTATAATTTTCTGGGAAGATTAGATATCAGCTAATTTTCAAGGAAGAAGATAAATGGCAGTGTAGTAATAATCATTGTAGTGTGTGTTAAGGTACACAAATTTTACTGAAATATTATGAATTATTTATTGTTAAATATTATTCATAAAATATTAATAAAATGAGAAACTGTAAAAGCAGAAATAAAACTGAAAATTTTACTGTTTAAATGCGGGGGGGGGGGGATACTCAAACATTCAGTATCTTTCTGTAGAGATACCTATTAAGGTTCTTTTAAAAGCTTAATTCACATTGCGATATCCTATTAAGAATTTGTGTTATTGATAAAGATAGTTAGGTTTTTTTTTTTTTTTTTTTTCAATGAAAAGATGGCAGTTATAGGGTATTGATAACAACCATAAATCGCCAAGTGACGAATGAAGGAATGCTTATACACTGGGAAAAACTGATGATTCAATAACAAAGAACAGAAGACTATAATTAAAGTTTAGATTTGTTTCCAGTAAGCGGCTTTATTAAGAAGCCGTTTAAGCTTTAATAAGAGATAAGGAATCTAAACATCATTGAATAGCAACAAAAGTTCTGCACGTTGTATTCTTGTTAAAAATAAAAGTAAAGCAAAGAAAACCAGTTAACCATTTAATTAACGAAATGCCTTTCCCAGGCTTTCAAGTATAACCGCCATTCAGCATTGTACTACTTTTCAGCAAGTCGCATATTCCTGCTAGTAACTCCCCCCCCCCTTTTTTTTTTGTAAATTTAATAAAGTGGATCACTTCATTTTCATACTTCTATATGCTTGATCATGAAATACTATCGAATAAATCGTACTCTAATTAGAACAAAAGAAATACAGTACACATAAATTCAGGAATTACTTGTCAGATAACACCCAAGAAACAAATATATATACACTACACTACGACACGCACAACGTTCTGAGCAATTAGAAATATTTTAAAAATAACATCAGTCTTCTTTGTGTCTGATGTTATATAAGGATATAACATCAGTTATATGGACAAAATAAGGACTAACAGTTGTCACTTTGTTAGTCCTTATTTTGTCTACTATTTGTCTGTTTACACATGAAGAAATCTCGTGCGCGATGAAAAGTCGTGTTATCAACTTATTCCGGTGTTCTGCCTTATAAACTTTAGTGAAATATTCATGAACCGGCAAAGTCGACACACACACATACAAGTATCATAAAATATTAATAGCAGAAACACTTACGTTTAATATTTTTATTTGTAAAATTTTCGGCTAAGTTTCATAGCCATTGTCAATACAGTTGTAGGAAAACTAAAATTCTGATATTGATATTTCATGATTAATTCTTTCGCTTACATCTCGAATTTTAGACGAACGAACACACACTGCTTAACAACTGTCCATAAATTAAATACATACAGGAAAAGATTGTGAATGCAAATTGTGAAAAATGTACTAGAGCAACATCCAAGCAAAGCGCTTCACAAGATCAACAACTGATGACTTAAAGAAGCAACTGCATCCTAGCAAATATCAATATGAAATCATAATCCTACTTAAAAAAGAAACTTATTGTAGCTTGGAAGACAGACTATGCTGCCGAAATATTGCTTTATATGCTATTCTACGTTACATTATTCTACCACCGTAGTGCAGTAAAAGAATGGTGGATTATGCGCCCTCCAATGGAAAAGACGTGCTGGATTCTCGGCATGAGAGGAACTTTTATGTGTATTTTTGAAATGAATGTAATCGGCTTTTACGGAAGTAGCTTTTCTTCTCTTTTCCTGGAAACTTAGATTTTTTCCTCCAGCAAAACAGGCAAACCAGTCACAAAACCAGTGATGTACCCAGGGGGGGGATAAGGATAAGTGTTTTTTCCTTTTCTTTTGGGGGACCGGGCTCCCCCCAAAGAAAAGGAAAAAACACTAGAAAAATTTCCAAAAATCTTTTCCTAATTATGTTGTGTGCTACTTATTACTTATGAATTAGCGATCACTGCAGATGCTCAGTTATAGGTCATATGCGATGTGTAGTGTGTATTCGCAAAACATCTACTCAACTCGGCCCCCACCCAAAGGTTAAATCCTGAGCGCTCGGCCCCCTCCAAGATTAAATCCTGAGTGCGCCACTGCACAAAACACACACACACACACACACACACATTTAACAGGGGAAAAAATAGTACTGTGCTATTCACTGAATTAGAAACATTTATTTTACGTAGAGGCATACGACTGCCAATACCCGATCCCTTCAATTTCCTGCGCACAGTTCGGTATGATATGGGTCAGGAACAGGCTCGTTAAATGCTTCATTCAATTTCTGCACACAGTTAAGTTCCGTGCAGCTTTTTCATACGAAGGCGATCTCGTTCTTGACAGACTGTTTTAGGACTACAGTTACACCTCTTAGACCAGCTATGAGGGTTATTTTCCCACTTATTAAACATTCGGATATCTTGCCTTTTGAGAAACCAGTCAGCTTCAACCAGACAGGTACCCACAATATGCCTTTTATCGAATTCCGAAAGATCCGTTGTTTTTCTCATTGTGATCAACACTATTGGTGAATACTGACCGGCAACATTCTTAAATAATTGTCCAGAAAATGCGGTGATGCATGTGACCAGGTTTCTAATTCAGTGGATGGTAGGCCCAGATGGGAAATGTAGAAAGTGCATTGTTTATTGACGCAGTAAATCTGTTGAAAAAATAATTGTTACAGACTCTGAAAATGAGGAAAAAAAATTGTATTCCTTGGAATTACAGAGGAAGTAAGTAATACTGAAGATAGTATATCATATTTGTTAACTACATGTATTCTTGAGAAGAGAATACAGGTATCCTGGTGTATTTTACGGGATGAAAAACTATTAAGGAGAATACAACGCTTTCCCTTGTCGTATAATAGATCACTGGGCTAAAGTGTTGTACTACTGTACTGTAAACATTGCACTTTTTTACTGTAAGTACTGCACCGCAATCGCTGTATTTATACAGGAAATACTGCAACGTAACTGACTACAGTTTATAAATACATCCATCAAGAGATCAATACAAATGATTAAAATGCTTTTTTTTATTTTATTAATAAATACATTTTCTAAAAGTCTGCACGGTTAGCCTAGTGGCTATGCGCTTCGCAACCATATGCCTGGAGAAGGAGTGTCCTAGGTTCGATTCCCGTCTACGACGTGAGGAGCTTAAGGATCTTCCTCAGCCACAGCCAAGTTAGCCGGTCTTGGGCGTGGAAAGCAGGGTTTCCCCCTCCAAGTTTATCTGGGGTTTTTCATTCCGCAAACCGGCCCAGTGCACACACGTTGCTATAGTAAAAAAAATACACCCCCCCCCCTCCCCCAGCGGCAGGCCGGTTGAGGGTTGTACCAACAAAAAGTCGTATCAAAATGTAGCACGCGGACCCTGCATTGGAGCGGGATAAACGCGTAGAGAAAGAAATACATTTTCTAAACCAAGATGATTTTTAAAAAATTAAATATCCCAATGATTCTCGTGACAAATTTCATTACGCTAAATCAGCAGAAGAAAGACAGTTATAAATCGATTCTAGTTATAGTAGAAAACTTTAACTTTTTTTTTTTTTTCCTGCCCGTTCTAGATTTTGTCAATCTTCGGCAGAGGTAAGGGAATTGTGAGAAATTACTCTCAGCAGCCTTCCTCTCGGGGGAAAAAAAAAAAAACACGATTTCATAGAGTAATGAATAAAAATTTATAAATACAGTAGTAGAAATGAAGAATTGATGGCGGTAACGCATGGAGAGCAGTTGCCTAACGATTTTCAGCCGTCTTCACCGAATGAATCCAGCTTCTGTAGAATTAAACTTTGAAAACACTGAGATACTCAAATAATATTTATTTCATGTGAAATCTGTGGATCATCAAATTAACTCTTTTGAGAAGAAGGTTATACCTTGGGAAAGAGGGATCTAAAAATCTAGAAGATAGCGTTACATAATTGATGAACAATCCGTTATCTAAAATCTAGTTCGAAGCCAGCATCATTTAAAAATAATAATAACGCGATTATTCTTACATATTATAATATATAATAAAAGAAAGATATGAAAAATTCTCTACACGCCATGAACATTATTATTGGAATCTTTCTTCAAGAGAAGCTTAAAAAATGGAGGCATATGGATCTCATCATTGCTAAAATGAGAAACCCATTGGCTAATGAACCATTACCCGTAATGCACCACACTAAACGACGCTTGACATTGAGTGAGAACAGATGAACGATTTACACGTCCAGCGCTGGCTGTGTATTGCATCCAGAAATGTTTTAGTAACAGATACCTAGCTAATTAAATAACAAAACGGTAAAGGCTGACCTCAGTGGAAAACGAAGAAAACTTCGACTGGTGTTCTGATAGGAATTAATTCATTAACTAATTTTTAATAGCAAGATATAACACTTTAAGGGATAGGTAACAACCACAAGAGTTATTTCAGTTGATATTTCTTCCCACTTCAGAGAGGTATAGTATGATTGTATTATCATAATAATTGTATACAGACTTCTCTGATAAAATATTCGGTATACAAGAAAGATTTCATACTGATCATAATTATTACTATTACCTATATCGTTAGTCCGGTGGTGTGTGCCAGAAGTTATGTATTACTGAACGCACACATACAATATCAGATAACCGACTTAAAAATTCCCAAATTTTTGTAAGGGAATATCATTAAATGTCCTGGATGACTGTGTGGTTTCTCTAAAATGCTTATTGAAACGCTGAGTCACTCACTCAGGACATTTAATTATATTCCCTTTTTACAAAATGTCAAGGCAATTGATCACTTTCTTTGACGTTAGAGAACTTTTATACTTCCAGCGCTGGCTGTGTATTGCATCCAGAAATGCAATTGGAATGTATTTAGGAATTTCTTTCCTAAGACCAAACCATGCATCAGTGTATAGAACCGTTCTCCAACGTGGTCCAATGCAATTCTTAAGTAAAATTCCTCACAATTGGTCTTATTGACACTGGTTTCTTCATCATGTGGCATGACATGTTATCCTGCGTATCCAGAAATCTTTGTGACTTCCCACTTCTTTAGACTGGAAAGCATCCTTAGAAAGAAAACTATTTCAAGAGATGCAGATGTGCGCTAATTTCAGCATAGTTCGTTTGAAAAGATGTAGGCCTTTGCAAACACTTTCTAATAATGCATTGAACAACGGGAGCGCTTGATTTGCTAATCCAATTACGAGGATCATATTGTAAAAGAAAAACTCCAGATAACTGGCGTGCAATGAAATTTCCCTACAAAAATCCTGTTCGGGACATTTATAAATCAGTTGTCTATTTGTGTGTAGACTTGTTCTTATCAAGTTGCAGCACGACGTTAATACGTGCACAAAACGTGTACTGAACTTCGACACTTACAGTATATACATGCAGTATATTTATTTTATTTTTTGCGCCATACTGTAGTTGTGGTCAGCTTTCCACACAGGAGTGCAGCGTGAATAAATGCTGTAGTTATGAAAAAATCTCTTCACGCCATGTTCTTGTTTTAATCATTATATGAATTATAAAAATGCATGTGGAAATGAAAACCAAGATATTAACAGAGGTGTATTAAATAAATAATTCAGCTAGTCTCAAGCAAGCCTGCCATTGAATTTTGGCCTATTCACTGAACTTATGAATATTAAGGAAATCATAAGTACAGCAAACACCTGCATTGAAAAAACAATGAGTTTGTTATGTAAAGAAAACAAGTCCAATGTTAGCTGAAAGTACGTACGCCTTGGTAGTACAAAAAATTCAGGTATATCATACATAATACTAGCAAGACATACCAGATCCCTTTCTATTATAAGAGAATTTGAAAATGATAAAAATGCTTTGCGTGTACCACACTAAACAAAATAGGTTCTTTCTTTCTCAACGACGCCAATTTACGGTGCTGACATGTTTTGCAACTTTGGTGTGTGGGATTAATAAAAAAAATAGTAATAATCCTAGCTCTTCCACTGTTTAATATGTCTGAAGCATGAGTCAACTGAACTACATTCTAATTGTGACATAAATATGAAAGATACCAATACGATGACTCACACATAGCATAGCAGTGATTAAATCTGGTTTTGTAAAATGGTTTACTCAGAGGTGTTAACCTTGAAGGAAATTTATTTTCAGCAGGTTTTATAGGTTATTTTAAGTAGCAAGTATAAAGAAGCCTGTTCTATATAATACTTTAATACTCAATCTTTCGATAATTATGTTTATTTGAAATACTAAAGCGAAACTCAAATCTCTACAGTTATTTACATTCAAAACACTGAAATACTTATAACGATGATACAGAACAGAAAAATAAAAGAAAAATAATGACAGTTTAAAGATGTACAAAAGTGCTTTGTTTTACAGGCACGACTGACTGCTGACGGATATGACTCACCGCTTCCGCGTGCACCAGCCAGGTGAATTTCTCATCCGGACGAGGTAAAAGTGACTATGACAACATATTACAGTACCTCGTCTGAAAATACTTGCAGAATTACGATATTTGCTCTGATTATACTTGTCGTTGAATGCAACCAAATTCACAAAACTGAATTAGAAGTGACAGAATATTGTTTTAACCCTTAATTTATCAATGTAATATTTACAGAAGTAATCTTACGCAAGAAAAAAAAAGTTGCTGCATCAAACATGATCAACTACATGGAAAAACTGCTGTTTTTCGTATGTTGCGTTTTAAAGGTGATTTGTGTTTTCCTTGAAGAATATACATCATCAACGAATTAACTATGAAAAGCCATCTTATTACGACAAATATAATTAATTCGAAAGGCTGACAGAAACTACAATGGTATCACAGCTAACTTAACTCCCCAACACATCAATGAGAAAAACCAGATAACGGCGAACGAGGAAAATGCTTTCGAAAGATAAAAGAATGGCGAAAAGATTTAAGACGACTCAGAGAGAAAACTCAGGGAGGTGTTAATGATGTAAGCTTGAAATAATTGAAGAATGAAACGAAGTTGCGGGAGGATATGAAAAGAGTAACAAGATCTGCACTGCTAAATGAAGCACAAAAACTGAAATTAGCTAATTATGAAAAAAAAAAAACTGTATCATGTAGGTGAAAATATCGGTGTAAAATTTAAAAACATACCTCAGTTTACTTCGAAAGCAAGAGAATTTATAAACAAATTTCACAGAAGCCGACAGGCATATGAGCATGACGAATGCGCGTACGTATAATGCAATATTTTCATTTGTTATTCTTTACATTTGGCATTATTCCACATGCCTATTTTATTCCCCATATCTTTTTTTTTTTTTTATCGCAACGTTCGAGTTATCATAAATATCGCCTTCTGCCCAAAAGATATTAAACAATGCTTTAGGAATATAGGGAAGGAGAGAGCTATTACAAATAAATGCACGAAGGGTTTTTATTTTAAGAATAGTTTATTTTTAAACGATAACCGTTTTTTAAGCTTTCTACGCAACCAATAAAATTAAAGATACCGAATTGTTCTGGTACTAGCTCAAAATCAGTGAATCAAAAAATCGCGGACGCAGTCTCCTAACTCCTTATAACAGTGACTACGAATCTTTCCTCGACAGTGCACTAAAATTCCGAAATATGAGAATCTTTTCCAGCATGGGTAGCAAAATAATATCTTAACTTGGAGAATTTTTACATAATTAAAAAACAAATTTAATGGATGTAATTTCTGCAATTTTATTTCAAATTTTAGGGATTTGAAAAAGCAGCATTAAAGCATCTATCCAGTAAGCTGTTGCATTGACTGAAGAGAATATCAAAAATTGCACTTGAAAACTTCGTTAATCAATACAAAAGCAGAAGGCCAATTTGATTATCTGATATATTATAGTCATTAATTTTTATATATTGCATGGTAATCAACTAAACCAAGTGTGTCTGCTCAAGTTTTGGCGCCACAGTTTCACTTAACATCAGAACAGTCTTCACACTCTCCCCAATTTACATTTTTTCCTCTATTTACTATAAAATAAAGATTTCACAATGTAACATCTCTTTCAGAACCTGCCAGTAGAAATTAATTTCTATTGGCAAGTTCTGAATGAAAATTAATTTAGCAATGAAAATAATAAATTAATTCCTATGGGGGAAATTTCTATCTGGTATAAACTTTAAGTTGTAAAAAAACTCAGTTTATACCAGATAGAAATCAATAATTACTGGACTATTAAGAGGATCATATCAAAATAAGTTCTGCACACAGTGCTGTTGTTAAACTTTAATAAAATTACAGGACAAAAGGCTGCCGGTTCGAATCCAGCCGTGGGCATGGATGTTTGTGATTGTCCGTGGCGATAGATGGCGTTGGTGTAGTTGCGGTCAATTGGTGGACTGTGAGTGGTGGAGACAGTTGTAGAGCAGATGCCCTCCGCTGATGAGTCGTTGGACTCCCTGGAGGTGACAAATAATAATAACAAAATGCCTGTAAATATATTTCAATAATATCCAGTATGGCTTATGACTGATATCCAATTGGTTAACCAGCAGAAACCTTGTCAATGCTAATGATCCTTGCAAAGCACGGGTGGCACTTGCCACGCGTGCTTTGCAATAAAATCAGTACTTTGTGGTTTCAATTTTGATGTATGAACACTGGTAATACGCGCGATATCCGACTCGAGAAATATTATTCTTGCAATTTAAAGTTCTTGTTTCACAGAATAGGAACAATAGAAAAAGAAAACTACGTTTTCTATTCATGGCTTACAAATGACGTGAGGATGGAAACAATTACATATCCTACGCATGTTGTGCAGAAGTTCTGAAATTATCCTCATAATATTAACAGAAGTAGAAAACTAAAATTGCAATAAATCAACAGATTTCGAGCACTATATTTCTAGTGCGCTCCTCTCAAGATGCAATTGCAACTTTCGTGTCTGTTAATTTTATAAACATTCAAAAGTTAGCAGTAAATAGAACGAATAAATTTTAAACTATATGATGTAAAATATTATAATAAATCTGAAAAAGAACATGCTAGTATTAAACACATCAATACATTAATCGATAAATTATTCATTTCATCTCATTATGTGTATCCCACCCAATAACGCTGTAAAGGGTGGGGATTCTCACTATGATAAATTGAACATTTTAATCTATTACCTAAAACCGTTGCAACATTAGGATTCGAACCAACAGCCTGTTAGGGAGAGAGCACGCGCTATCTACTCACAGTCAATATCGAGTTCCGAGTTGTGAACCTCACTGCTAAATGAATGACAAAGAATAAAGACACGCTTCAACTCAAATGCCAGTATATCTTCAAGTTAAATTTTCTTGAACTTTGAAGCATCCGACCAAGTTCTGCTTTTGTACTAACTAAAGAATAGAAATCTTAACACAAATCCGCATCCCATGTTGCTTGTTCCACACACGGAACAAGCAACATGGGATGCGGAACACCTCGTCCCCAAGAGCTCTTGTGCTATTTGGAGTTATTATGGCCCGAAACAAACCAAGATTGAAGCCTGTGTATTATGACTGTAAATTGCGTGTGTTCTTCTGGTCTGTTTTGTGTGATGAAAAATCCAAGCTTCCTGAAAAAGTCTTCTATCTCCGCATGAGACCGTTAACTCACCTTCTCAAATGTATCAATTGCGAGCGTTTTCATGGATGATGAAAACGCATGCAATTCACAAGAACATTCAGAAAACGAATCTTGATACTGCTGTGGAAAATAATTTAACATTTCATCAGTATTAATGTGAGATATTGTATCGTCTAATCAGTTGGTCAGATTATTTCTGAATGTCATTAAAGATGACATTCGTCTATGACTTCTGCAAGATGAACTGCCACTATTGTTACATGTACGTTTTAACTATACGGCGGCGGCGCATGTATTTTAAATGAAGCTCCTTCGCTTTTCTCTTTGCTGTGAAACTCATCTCGATGATCGTTTCCCTGATCGGTAGACTACAAACTTGCCCATCCATCCAAGTTTCCGGACCTTTCGTTTTTTTCCTGTATGTGTGTGTGTGCGGGGGGGGGTGAAATTGTTTATATGCAGAAAAACAAACGGAAACATGACATATACAGAGGCTCCCAATGAGACTTGCCACTCTCCTTTGGGTAGTTGTAGCCAGTATTAAAAAACTGTAAATGGATGGTGAACATGGTATTTTATGAATTTATTATAAATAAATTGCAAAATTTTGAATACACACTTTACGAGGTACGTGTGCTTTTTTTAAATTAATATTTTTATATTACCTTCTAGTAACAAAACAAACACTACAAGATTCTTGATTTCTTACAGCATAATTTATAGTTGCAGCAGTGACAGTGCAAAAATTGCATTGCACAGAATGAATCAGTTTTCACGATTGTGAAATGATATGTGGTTATTCTGTACATAGGCGTAATATTTCTTCACAAGGATAACGGAAAAGTCTGGACAATAAAGTGTTTATTGATTATCAGGGTTTTTTTTTTTTGTTATTGTTGTTTTTTTATACTGATGTTTCTTTTGATCAATTGGAATGCGAGTATCTTACAGCCTTGTATATAAGGAATCTATCCACCATTTTCTAGAGAATAATATTTGTCCAATGGGTTTATGGAATAAATATATTTAAAATGAGCCTGTCGTTGTAGACTGAGGACATATTTCTAATAGTTAGTAACTCATTAAGACTATTACGGTGTTATTTAATACTGTATTATAAGTGAAGTTTACATATTTTTTTCGCAAATTTTTTTGGATGGAGGTATATAGCTCATATGCCATCTAATTTTACATTAAGAAGAAGAATCTTGAAAAATTGTCTTTGAAGTTTCAGGATTTATCAAGATGTTTTTCCAGCGTAATCAATGACACAAAGAGATGATAGATTAAATGTTAGTTTCATCATTTTAGACAGCAGGCAACTAATACTGCACAACACGCAGGATACTGTAATTTATACATTTTGATTTCTATCAAAATGTATAAATTATATGTAGTAGGACCAACAGAATACCAGTAAGTCCTGTACTTACCAAGAATAACATGCGCAAAGAAACACTTTTATATAACAAAAACATTTTATTTATAACAATGACAAAAACAACTTGGATAACAAATTATTCATGTGAACCAAAATAAAACTAAAAACGTTGTTGATTTTTCTTGTAGCTGCAAGTACAAAGTCATAATGTAGCTACATATATTTACGGTTACCTAGCCATGATCAAAGCAAGTAAATCTCAAGTCCGCACCAGTTAAACGTTTTTTCTTCACTGGGAATTACAACCTTTTAAAACTGGAATGCTGTATCAGTCAGTACTGATATAATTATTAGTAGCAATAGATCTTGGCCACTGCCAGTCAAAACGGTTATTTTAATGTGCTATTACTATTAGGTTTACACCAGGATTGTGAAGCGACTATGTATTAAACAACTAGGCAAAACATAAGTGAAACTATTTTGACTTAGTTGCTTCACTTTATCTTGGTTTTGTACCAAGAGCATGAAGTACAAAGTTAATAACAAGTGAACGATATTTGTTTTTCTATAAACTTTAGTGTCTTTTGTAAAATTAATTTCGATCTTTGTTGGCAAAAAGTTCCTGCATGTACTGTATTTTAATATAAAGAGCCGTATATTATTTTCATTCCTCTTACTTTTATATCAGGAGTTCCGTGGTAAATACAAACTCCAACAGACCTTGACCATACATGAAAGCATAGATTAAAATTAGTTACGAGTATATTCATGTATCATTTATGAATACTAGCCATTTGTATGCCCTTCAGCGGTTGTGCAATAACTGCCCAGACTTTAAACTCTACGTAAAAAATTCTTTGAAATTATCTGCCATTTAATACACACACTAGCACCGGCTAACATGTTATGAGAGAAACGCTGCAGTGTGAGATTAGATATTCCATTTCATAATCAACATTTGCAAAACAGCAGTCTATAGGGGCAACATGAGTAAGATACATTTTTGAAATTTAAAGTTCTTTAAAACTTCCACTAAATATTACATTATTAAAAAAAAAAAATATATATATATATATATATATATATATATATATATATATATATATATATATTCCTTCCCCCGCTCCGGGAGTGCTCCGAAACCGATTAAAAACAATCCATTCTTTAAGTTGTGCTTTAAAAAAAAAAAAAAAAAAAAAAAAAAAAAAAATCCCAAGTTTGGTGCTATGGCAATTGGCTGAGTGAATAATCTCTCTCGTTTCCCAATCTACAGGCTGTGTTCGGATCGTACTGCATCGTATTTGTGAATGTCTAGATCAGTGGTCGATATAACATTGTTAGGGGTCGATAGAAAAATATAAGACATCATTAAATCATTTTACATCGCCGAATTGAAGTCTTTGGCTCTTCATATAATTAGTAATATAAGACATCACATTGTACGGGTAATATTTAATTCGGTTAACTTGGATTACCTCCATCCTGCATGACAACGCAATTAAGAGTGAATCGTGGGAACAGTGACATGAATAGGACCTGTAAGATGAAGTGAGGTCATGAAAATAGTTACGAAGGTCAATTAAGTAAGCCAAAATGTGACGTATTTACCAAAAACCGTCTTTTTTGCTTGTCCTATTATAATTACGTAATAGTAAAATAGAGGGGGTCGATAAAAAGTCAAGAAACTCTTGAAGGGGGTCGACGGTCAAAGAAGTTTGGTGATCCCTGGTCTAGATGGTATATGACTTACTGGCCCACGAGAGACTACCATCACCCTGCTTTACAAGGGGCCTAAAGGTGGAGAAAAAATAATTCGGTTTCTGATTTATCTAATCCTTATCCTATCCACAACACTAATGCTAAGTTCAACCTTCCATGGAATTGAACTGACATAAAAGATAATATATTAGGATCATTTCAACAGGACCGCACACCGTGCATGCGTATCCATTGGGATGGTGTAATAGTTCCAGCCTTCAAATGAAAATCAGATGAAAACCAGCTGATGTGAAGGTGGGAACTATTACATAAGAAACGCTTCGCTATTATATTGATGAGGTAGCTGCTGAAGTGACCCGACGTATTACATAATTATTACATATTACATAACATAACACCTCCAGGGAATCCAAAGACTCATCGAGGGAGGGCACCAGCTCTTCAACTCTCCGCCCCCACCACTCCACTAACTGCAACTACCTTCATTGTCAAATACATTTATATTTAAAAAAAAAAAAAAGTTCGCTGACTGGAATACAAGAGGTATCAAAACGCTGCCAGCGATAAGGCAAAATGGAGATTATACTGAAGGCTTGTAAAATGACTTCACGCCATATTACAATGTGTAGAACTTCGGAAATGGGCGTCGTACAAGCTATTTACATTTGTAATAATGTTCACAATTGTTATCGATCCAGAAGTTTAACATTTCATACTAGTTTCCAGAAGGGAAATTTCAACGTTGCTATTAAAACCTCACCTCATTTAGTCAATTGTTGAGAATGTTAAAGTAATACTTCGATACAAAATTTTAGCTGCTGACTGCATATACTAATTGCAGCATTCTAGAAAGAAAAATACGAAATGTTATAGATTTCGTTCCTTGACGGCATGTTTTGAAGTCAAAGTACGTGATTACAGAAATCACATGTGTAATATAAAAGGGGATATGGCTCGAATTGAGAGAGGAGAGATACTCGCGTCCTTGATGTACAATCACAGCGTCGAAGACGCGAAGTTACTTAGAAGTAGCAATGCAAAATAATGTCAGGTGAATATAGCATGCTAAAAGTACATCCAAGAGGCATAATTTTACAATGAAAAATTAGCTACTTTTTTGTCGATTTATGGTCAGTCCTATTTTATGACCTCTGCCCATAAAAGATTGTAAACTCGTCTATATTTAGCACCATGGGTGTGCCTAATGGTTAAATAATCCAGAAGTCTGCAGAGAGCAAACATGTATTATTTTTATTTTTATTTTTTAAGCCACTTCAAGTCTATAAGCTGAGGTGGTCATTCAGTTGGGAACGAAAATCACTTACTACCATTAAGACCTTCACAAATATACATGCTACAACAAGATTCAAACGCACAATCTGTTGGGATAAAGTGGGGAATAGCAGACAGCAGGTAGGACAGTGCTGGAGTCGACTACACGACCAGCAGAAATGTCAAAAATCTTCACTAGTGAAACATATTTTGTCCATCCAGTGAAACATTAGACAAACAAAATAATTTATCTATGTTCACTGGGCATCTACAGATGCCGTATGGTCACTCAGATGCTCGGTGATGTGCTACACTTGGCCTCGCCATGTAGTCCTGTTGTTTGCTTTTCTGGAGGCCTCAACTCTCTGAAGATCAGTCACTCCACACACACACACACACACACACACACACACACACACACACACACACACACACACACAGTCCATCCATCTCATTGATGGTCTACCCCTTCCTCTTTTCCCAGGAACTTTACCTTCTATTGCTGTTCTGAGAAGTTCCCCTTCCATCCTTTCTATGTGTCCAAAATATTTTAACTTTCTTCTGTCAATATCCTTAAGGAGTTTTAAAGTTCTACTGATCTTTTCTAACACCCAATCATTTGTATGCCTTTCAGTATATGATATCCTCAACAGCCTTCTGTAACACATCTCAAAAGCAGATATCCGTTTCTTATCTGACTTCTTTAGGTTCCAAGTTTCACATCCATAAGTCGCTGTTGGAAAAACAACTGCATCCAAAATCCTCAACTTTGTTCCCATGGAGATAGATCCATCCTTCCAGATTTTAAACAGGTCTCTGACTGTTGTTTTAGCCATTCCTCACCTTCTTCTTTCGTCTTCTGAACAGCAATTCTTCACATTAATAATGGATCCCAGGTACTCAAACTTGCTGACTTCCTCAATTCTTTCTCCATTAAGGTACACTTGTTTCTCAAGAGCTTCCCTGTTTGTATTTCCTTTGAGAACCATAAACTTTGTCTTGCTAGGATTGAGTTGAAGTCTTCTGTTATTACTGATCTTGTTAACTTTGTCGAGAATTAGTCCTAGTTCTTCCATGTCATTACAAAGGAGTACTGTATCATCAGCATACCTCAGATTACTGATCAATCTACCTCTTATCCTAATTCCTGTCTTGAGCTCATCCAATGCTTCACGCATGATGTCCTCCGCATATATACTAAACAAGTGAGGATAAAGTAAACATCCTTGCCTAACTCCTTTTCCAACTTGAAGCAATCAGTCAATCCAACACTTGTTCTTACCGTGGCTTCTTGCTCCCTGTACAAGTTGGCTATCAACCTGATAGTGTGTTGAGGAAAATCCATTATTTTCATTACTTCCCACAGTTTCACATGTTCAACACAGTCAAAAGCTTTCGAGTAGTCTAAGAAACACATTACCAGAGGGAGTCCGATTTCTTTATATTTTTCTATGATCTGTCTAAGGCAAAGGATCTGATCTCTGGTGCCCTTGCTTTTCCTAAAACCTGCTTGTTCCTCAGGCAACTCTGCCTCAACTTTGGCCTCAATCCTATTTAGAATCTTCAATAAAATTTTGCTTGCATGAGATATTAAACTAATGGTTCTATAGTTCTTGCATGCCTTCATATCACCTTTCTTATGTAGTGGTATGAAAACCGACTTCTTCCAGTCTCTTGGAAGAAGTCGGTTTTCTTCCAATATCCTTAATAATCACAGATTTCAATCTATGAAACACTGTTATCCCTCCATTCCCTGTGGCCTTAACTAACTCTGCTGGAATTTCATCTGCACCTGGGCCTTATTGCTGTTAAGCTGCTTAACTGCTCTTTCACTTCATGCCTAAGTGGAGGAGGTTCCAAATCAAAATTTTCCTGGTGAGAGGGCTCCACATTTTCTTTATCCACTCTGCTGTACAGTTCTTCACAGTATTCTTTCCATCTGTTTTTGATTTCCAACTCTTCTGTTAGCCATGCTCCATTCCTATCTTTGATGACATTCAATTTAGGCTTAAACTTGTGCTTTAAGTCATGAACTAAATAAAACATCCTTGAATTCTATCTCTTCACATTCATTAGTATAGAACTTTTCCTTGTCCTGCTTGATGGCTCTTCTGACTTCTCTATGCATCTCTTATATTCTTCAGTCCCTGTGTCTCTTTGTTTTTTCAACCGCCTTCTTTTGATTAGTTTCCATGTTGAATCTGATATCCATGGGTCTCTTTGTCTTCTTATTAGGCCGAGATACTTCTTCGCTGTATCCTGTATTATTACATAGACTCCTTCCCAAAGCATTTCTGGTGAGTTCTCCTCATTGATCTCCAAAAAATCATTCAACCGAGCTGATGTTTCTTCTGTGAATCCACTAGAACTTTTCCTTGTCCTGCTTGATGGCATCCAATCTAGTGGGATGTACCTGACCTGGAAGTTTCGAAGTCTTAGTATTAATCTGCTCCAGTACAAGGAAGCACATCAGAGATGCTCGTCTTCCACCGCTGGAGAGCAAGGATGTAATCAATCTGGTGCCTTGACCTATCAATGTTAGATGTCCAAGTATAGGTCCGTCGTGGATGTTTCTGGAAGCAGGTATTGGTAATAACTAATCTGTTAGCATGGGAAAATTCCAACAGTCTTTCACCATGGGTGTTCCGTTCACCCAGACCAAACATGCCACACTCTGGCCTGACTCTCATACTCTTTCCCACTTTTGCCAATGAAGAGCAACTTAAAACTGACTTTTAATTAGATGCTTTCTGTTCCTCGTCAATTTTCATCACAGATTTATCGATCACATTAGAAACGCGTAGCGCATTGCATAACATGCGAACCAGTGACCATTTCATTATTTATGATACAGGTGCAATTCCTCTTTGCTGAGAACTAATATCAAAACACGAACACCTATTTTATGTTCATGATGCAAATTAAATATTTCGTCACACCTTTGAGTAGTACAAGAATCTCAAAAAAATTCAATAAAATTGAGTTCTAGCTAATTTTGTATTTCTTATTCGCTATGTTAAGCTCACATTTTGTTTTTATTTTGCTAATATTTCAGGGTCAAGTAAAGAAAGTAATTTTGTAGCGCTGAACCCCACAACCGAGGACCATAACAGTCGCTTATTTTCCTGCGTCACTAAATTCCAACTATGTGCGGTTTCCGCCTTAACGACGCACAGATTACTTCAGCGTTGTGAGTGAAGCTGAAAGCGCTGGTATTTGAGGACTTTTAAGAGGATAACTGGATTTGGCTAATATTTAACTGCTCGGACGGCAAGTTTCCCTCTGAAATTCGAACTGAACTTTGCAATGAGTAATATTCAAAAGGTCCTCATGTGTGGGATGGATGACCATCAAATGCTTAGAATACATAACGAAGAAACAAGATCTTTCAAATAAAAAAATGAATACTCCAAGAAGAGGTAAGAAATGACAATTATTGCCACGAGGAAACTAAAGATACAGAATGGCATCGCTGTAATGAAATTATAACTTTCAACAATAAGATGAGCCTAACGTTATATCCCTTTAAACATTCTGTGGGTAGATTAGTAAGTTATGATAAAATTAGTAAGTTATGATAAACTTACTGATTGTATTAAATAAAGAACTATAATACAAATTGCATATATTATTAGATGTATTATACAAGAGATATATATCATTCATCTTTTTTTTAATAAATATGTAAACAAAGTGAAGTAATTACTGAACAAGGAGATTTTTAATAATTACTATATATATATATATATATATATATATATATATATATATATATATATATATATATATATATGTCTCTTGTATAATATATCTAATAACATAGCAATTTACATTTTAGTTCATTTAATACATTCAGTAAGTTTATCATATGTTACTAATGGATATAACGTTAGGATCATCTTATTGTTCAAAGTTATATGCTTATTATAGCGATGACATTTGCATCTTAGTTTCCTTGTAACAATAATTATCACTTCCTACCTCTTCTTGGAGTATTTATTTGAAAAATACTGCTTCTTTATTAAAATGTTATTCCAATTTCTAGTTGGTGTCTGAATGCATGTTCTATGAATATCAACTTGTTAATACCAAATATTAAAACTATCAATCGGATAACAGTGTGCAAGTCTAGACAAGAAAATTTGAAAATTAACTCCGATCTAGTTGTCAAGAAACTAATCAATGAACAAAAGAAATCCATGAAATGAATACTGGTATCAAATACTCATCTAATCAAATCCGTTCATTATTATTAAAAAATAATTTAAAAACACGATCTATGGGTAGACCAATTGCTCTTGTGCGGACTGCCATACAGATTATATTAAGGATTTTTTTCCCCATAAAATTTCCCCAAACCACAATCACCAGCCCTTACACTTAGGGATATTATTAAGGAATTTATAGTTGATCTTATATTGTAAATTACTGCATCTATTACATAAAAAAATGCAACAAAAAAGCATGTACTCAGTTGAAATATCTGTCTGAATCCGTTAGAGAGCGATATTGTATATGAATAATTCAGTTTTGCGAAAGAAACTGAGTAAAAATAGGTCACCAAAAAGAATTTGAAGCTAGTTCATGATTTACTCGTTCATTACTATTTTTTTTTTTTTCAGTTCACTCATTCATCCAGAAAAGTTAGATATGAACAGTGCTTCAACAATTACCGTGTAAAGTTATCAGTGATAAATTTCGAACGAAATGAAGTTAACAACAGCAAATGATGAACATAAAACATTGAAGAGCTGTATATCCACTCATTATCTCAAACAATCTAACTTAATGTGTATTCTATGGATGGACAAAACTATTTGTTTTGTCCATAGAATACACATTTTATGGACAAAAAATAGCGAAATGAAATTTCCAAGGCTAAATCGAATAAAATTAAATGATTCGATTTACTTGTAACTTGTGTGCGTAAGAGTTGACATTTTGCTTCCTTTATAGATTATCGGTGCCTGAAAGACTGGAAATTTCTAGCAAAAGTATAATCTGTTCGATAGCTATATCCTTCCTAGGAGGAAAGTAGGTGGGCTTACTGGCCCACCTACTTAGTATAGTTCGCCCACCGATTAGAGATCCTTCGACACTTCTGCGCATCTCAGAAAAAAGAGAATCCATTCCGATAATAGGGTAATCAGTCCGTATTGTGGGATGAGTTGTTTATTACTACTGGTCGGAAAATTAACTTCTCTTTTATGATTATTGTAGTTAACACTGTTGCTTGTATAACAGTTGGAAAATTTTACCTATAAAGCACGTGATTTCGCGTGTTGACGACCAATTCGGACGTCCTTCATTTCTTTCTCCCCTTCAGCATGAATCGACTATTCTTGGAAAGACGGGAAGCAGGGACCTACAAACGGTGGGCGAACTATAGGTGCCTTCATGCTTTTGAGTTACGTGGTGGTGGTGGTGGGGGGAATAGCACCCCCCTTTCATACAACAAAAACAATATTAATAGGTTCAACAGTGCTAATTATATGTTATCAAATGTCTTATCAAATCACTATTTTTCTTGAATGTCCATAGAAACTCCGTATATCATAAATATCATTCAAAGTTTAGCAATAATTAACAATCTCCCTAACGTATCCATTACTAGTTAATTCATCGCGTAACTAATGTTCAAAATTTCAGTTAACTACAGAAACAATAGAAGCTAATTAGAAACACACCAGAGACAATTATCATCGTTGTCCGAAAACTTTCAGAACAAGTAGTTGTTCTTTATCAACTAATACACAAACTTTTTGATATAAATTTTTAACCCACGTTCCGCCCATAACGTATCTACTTTATTCTTAAAAGTATTCATAACACTTTGGGAAGACCATTCCATAATTTATTACTCCAACTGTACAAATCACCTATACTGCTTTGTTTTTATCTTTATTATTATTGTGCCATACGAGTTCAGGCTAAGCCAAATACAACAG
Organism: Typopeltis vanoorti; assembly: GCF_054136105.1. NCBI lineage: Eukaryota > Metazoa > Arthropoda > Arachnida > Uropygi > Thelyphonidae > Typopeltis > Typopeltis vanoorti. The sequence continues at coordinate 62,458,333 of NC_143556.1, forward strand.
ACGGAGTTAACTTCAATTAAGTTATACTTCATTCTCCTGTTAGAACAAATGACTTTTTAGCAACTGAATCATATAAACTCCTCACTATTAATTCCTCGCAGTTATGTTAATTATATTCCTTGAAGTTAAACAATGTCCGTGTAGGTGCAAGGTATTTGTAAGGATTTGAAGTGAAGGCGAGTTAACTAAACTGGTCTCATATGGAGAAGGAAGTATTCTTCTCCCTACAAACCAGAACAAAGTAATTAATAGACATAACATCGCCTCAAGGTCTTAGTTGCCTCAGGGTAATGGCTTTAAAAGTCTGAGTATATATTCTCGATTTAAAATGTTGGTGTTTTTCCAAAAGTTTTCAAAACTTCTAATGATATAAGCCAGCGTTCATTTTCTTGTTTACACAGGTATGGTGATCTCAGTTCGTCAGTGATTACTGGGGTGTCCAACGTACGGTCCATTAACGATTTTAATCCAAAATGAGGGATTATATCGAGAAACTGATTTAAAGCATTAATTATATACATCAAAGAATGAAAGATATGGGCACACGCATTCACCCATAGCTAAGCATTGTTTGCAACTGGTGCCAGTTTAGCATACTAGTATTCAATAATCACTGGACAGCAATCCAAATGTTTATTTTAGTTCTGTTCTATCTCAGTGCGTCCTCAAACGTCTTGTATGCTGTATGGAAGAGTTTGAAAATCTAAAATTAAAATAAGGCTGAATTACGTGGTCATCCTTCATTCTTATTTAAAAATAAATAAATAAATGTCGCAAAATACCCAAACATGGTAGAGTTCAATTTTGACATATTTCGATAAAAACTCGTTAATTAATAAGAATTCCGTTTTGCATTTTACTGCGTTTTATTCGTCTCAACCTTAATATTAGATATGGATGACGGTGTAAACTGACATTCGGTTATGAAACTCGGCAAATGCATCTTAATTGTTGTGAACTGTCTGTGATCCGCCTAGTGTGCGACCATTACTCTACTTATTGATCCGAAATGGTTACTATTTGGCGTCTAGAGCAAAGTTCCTGATTATTTTCATGAACTGCTAATCGAGATGCATCAATAGGGTATTTGATGATTTAGTTAATGAATAAGTAATGGCTGGCAGGCAGACAAGTGGGGAAGTGAGGGGGGGGGGTTAAGAAGTCAAGGGTTTGGAGCAAGTTCTGCAAGGCTCAATCTTAGGACCTTTATTATTCACTACATTTAATTATTTAGGCTCATATATGGGATGTCGAATTCCTCTCTTCGCCAATTATGCAATTTGGCACAGCAGTTAACTGTTCCGGTGACCTCAAATCTTTTTCAGAATGATTTTAAAAGACTGGAAGAGTAGATGGGAAAGCGGGGTTTGAAATTCAATGCGAGAATATAAATATATTCCACTGGAAAAGATATTGAATATAAGATGGGTATTATAGTAGATAAGATATTAAAGTTCAGAAATTATACTGGTAACACAACTAGTAAAGCATAATAGATTGTTGGTAAATTGCTGTTGGTAGACTTGCTGAAGAAAGAAAGTTATAACCTTATGCAAGTCTCTGATCATCGGGGCATTTTGAGTATGACTCAGCTATGATCATCTATATTTCTAATGGACGAAAGGCTTGAAAGTATACAGAGAAAATCCACTAAGGAATCATATCAACTACAATTTTAGCTTAACAGGAGGAGGGGAGACAAGTTGAAATTTATAAATTCATTCATAGCATTTATAACGTAGCTACCTGGTCTTCATTGCACTTGGCTGTATCAGGATCTACTCAGGAACATTAAAAACAGGCTTTACGAACAAATAAAAATTAGAATATAGATCGTTTATTTTTTGCGGTTAAGGTGGAAAATTTTATAGTCTAGTCTTCCTCGGTGTTCTGGAAGCAGGCAGTCTGAATAGCTTTAAGAACAAGGCAAAATGTTATGCATGGAAGACAGATTAAAAACGAATGTATATTAGCTCATAAAGAACAACTAATTTATGCAATTAGAATTAATGTTTTAATCATATTGGGAACAATGAGGATTATTCTAATAAAACTGTAAAAGGTGCAAGGCTCTAACGAATCATTATAAGTTTCTGTATATCAGATAAATGAACAACTAATGCAATGCACATGTTATGAATATTATTTTAAAAACTGTTCATTACTGATAAATTTCAATGCTAATTATGTTATAATTGAAGTTGATATGGGAGTTCAAGAAATGGTGACTTGAGACATTACACTCTTAGCAATGTCGAACTATTAATATTTTTCTTGTAGTGAGGGGGGGGGATGACATTACCACTACCCTTCATGGACTCGAGTTTTGATAGCAAGCTGAAATAATAATTTAACCTTCAGACCACCCACGGTATTCATCTGCTACAGGTTTTGTGAGTGGAACCGATAAAAAAAAAAGGAAAAAAATAGTTACTGTTCTATAGGAAAGGAGAAAGTAATAATCAAATAACGAGAAAAATCATGATTATTTGTGTATGAAGCAAAATAAAAAGTAAACGTGAAGCAAAAAAAAAAAAAAATGAACCTTTATCACTGCAGATACATTAGATGCTTATGTGTAAGAATCAAGGCGAGTCTTTGTTGGCAGAGTAGTTAACGTAACGGCTAAAAGGAAGAGGGTTCAAAATCACACTTTGGCATCGATGTTTCTGATGCCTTTGATGAGAGATGAATTTCAAGCCGTTTTATTGGAGGCCTGAAGTGATTTGAAAACGTTTTCCATGTGTGGTTCTCTAAAGCAGTTACCGAATTTTTTAAAAAAAAAAAATTACAAAATAATACAAAAAATCTCTCAGCCCACTTCTGGAATTAATGTACTATAGGTTTACAACCTTTCGTGGGTGGGGCCACATAATAAAAAAGAATTCGTTTCGTTCAATTAAAATTACAGCCGAAGTAATTAAGACATGTATGAGGTCAGTATGTCTGTTGGGTGTTCTCTAGTCGGTTTGCAAGATGAAATATTCAAGTTTACGAGAGGAAAAAATTCTGTCATCTTCATATGAGGCAGGATAGCTCACCTTCAGTTGAAAATGCCTTATAAAGACTGACTGCACCCTAGTATGTTCAACTGAAGAGCAAATGTCGCATCCTCCTGGCGACTGGGCATTTAACTTCAAATGCATAATTTCAGGGGTTATACTTAGGCCGTGTTTCATAAAAATTAAGATTTTGGGATCCTTAGTAACATTTGCCGATATATTAATTCTAGTTAGGCACAAAATGCATCTATTTATGATTTTGGTTAGTATATATATACTTGTTTTTTTAACTTGAATCCAGAGACCACATTGTCAGATTTCTCTTAAGGGATATTTGAACAACGTCAGATATGGAGGGTGGTATCAAAATAGCAATATTACAAAAGGTCGCATTTCAGTTGTTGCAGTCTTCCTTGTCTTGCATTTCATTCAACTGCAATAGAACTTGTAATAGTAACGGCATGACATCTTAGTCAACCAAATCCAAGAAAATTACAGAAAAATTGTGTCGCAACTACACGAAAAATTTTAACTAATTGTACGCGTAGTATAATTATAAAGCAAGCAAATATTCATATATGCGTCCAAATGATATCGTAATGAATAATGTACTTACATTTTTCCTGCTGTCAAGGTTACATTGGCTAATGAGACGTATTTATTGGGTGAAAAATGTTGCGAAGTACTAATTCTAAAATTCCTAAAACATTAGGGGATTTCAATGACATTCAACAATGGAAATTACTGTTAATCGCATGTTACATAAATAGCACGCAAGATTACCTTTGCTACAGATGTAAACATTTCTCAAACAACATGGAAACTGCAGAAGGATAGTCACAAAATGTTTCTATCATCCAGAAATGGAAAGTTGAAAGTTCATACTAGAAACGGAAAGTGGATATCGGTACTATAAAATGTCAACATGTCAACGTCATAACCGAAAGAAGATAGCCTCCGGTCAGGTAACGAAAAGGACACGCTTTAGGTGATCGAATATCAGTTAACTACATTTCCTTGTTGGCAATTCACTCTATGGTGCAAAAATATTCAAATCAGCGCAATGAACACCAAGTACCTGTACATTCCATAAAGATGGTTTGAGAAAAAGACTTTACTCCCAGGAAGGAACACATTATGGGGGCTCCCTCTTTGCTGAGTAGTTTCGCAATCTAAACGAAAATTGTTCAGCTCTGTTAATCAACATAAAGAGGGGTAAAGTGACGTGCCAATGCACACAGTGAATGCTCACATCTTATCATGCAAAGTCGAGAAATTCACGAATGCAGAATTCATTATTTTCCATTAAGGAAGCAAGTAGAACGGATCTCCGTTATATTAAAATAATTATAACATAACATACATATGGCATTTTCAAATACTAAACTTAATGAATGTTAAACTGTTTTTTTTATGGTATTATATATTACATTAATATAATTTACAATTCTATTTTAACTCATTTCTGAAGAGTGTCTGGATTAAGATTTGAATATTGGTGTGTGTATGTGTGCTCTCTCTTTCACATACACACAATCATAAAAGCTGTATGAGTTGCGTTTCTCGTAACAAAAAATGCATCCAGTAAGTATATAAAAGCAAACAGAGCAAAAATATCAAGGGGTGTGATTTAGAAGATATCCTATTTCTTACGTAGATACATTTCACCGCCTGGTGTGAATGCACCGTGCTTACTGGAGAAGCGAAACGCTTGATAAACTTTGATGTTTGGTCTCTAGATCACGGTTCCTGGAGTATCTTAACCTTCAGGAGAAAATATGAATAAGAAAGCTACTAAATTCAAACTGTTTTCAAGGTAAATTCTTTATCATTCTTTAGTATGCTTTTACTTAATTATAAGGAATTGTCGAAATTTCCTTAAAGCACATGAAAAACTTATATCAACAATCGAATATCTCTCCCCTCCCTCTGTTTATATAATAACATACTTTACACAATACAAGGATTTATATACCAAAATGAAAATAATTAGTTCAAGGGGAAACAGAGTCAGCATACTAACACTACTGACATGTATTTAAATTTATGAAGTTTTCCTTCTCCCCCCCCCTTTTTTTTTAAACAGAAAATTAATTTGATGTTTGGTCTCAAAGGTGGGATTTGCATTAAATAATAGGGTCTAATCACATTTTTTTTCATCAGTGACTCAGTAAATAAGATTTAATAAGTGGACCTTTTGTTTTGCTACACATACATACATACTTAGAGTACAGAAATCTGTATATGAAAATATCTCGTTCTTCGCTTTTGAATTAGTGATAGTTTTTTTTTTTTTTTTTACTGCTAAAAATATTTATGATTGACGGCTTCTGAAAAACGTTCGTTTTCATTGCTGCAGTATTTTGGAAACCATTTCGTGCATAAGTTGAAACGTTCCGTGCACAAGATCGCCAGCCGGAGTAATAAAACAAGATGATATGCAGCTAAAACGCCATGCAACTGAATTCCAACATGTTTATAAATATTTGTTCATTTGATCAAATTCACAGATTTTTCAATATAGACTATCTACATTAAAAA